>NW_020664417.1:95828982-95897534 GCF_002925995.2 Terrapene triunguis | reverse complement strand
GCGGGGTGTGGCAGGGGGCTCAGGGCAAGGGGTTGGGGTGCAGGAGGGGTATAGGGTGCAGGAGGGGCAGTAGAGGAGGAGTGCGGGGTGCGGCAGGGAACTCAGGGCAGTGGCTTGGGGTGCGGGGTGAAGGAGGAGTTCGGGATGCAGGCTCGAGCCTGGTGCCGCTTACCTCGAGCAGTTCCAGGGTGGCAGCGGCATGCAGCGGAGCTAAGGCAGGCTCCCTGCTTGTCCTGGCCCCGCGCTGCTCCTGGAAGTGGCCAGCATGTCCGGCAGTGGCTCCTGGGAGTGGGGTGGGACAGGCAGTTCCATCGCATGCTGCCCTCGCCTGTGGGTACCATCCCTGAAGCGCCCATTGGCCGCCATTCCCCATTCCTGGCCAATGGGAGCTACGGGGAGCGGTCCCTGCAGCCGAGGGTAGTGCACAGAGCCCTCTGCCCCCCCTCCCCCCTTCAGGGGCTGCAGGGACGTGGTGCTGTCCACTTCTGGGAGCAGAGCGGGGCCAGGGCAGGCAGGGAGCCTGCCTTAGCCCGGTTGTGCCACAGGTCTGGCAATCCCGTGGGCCAGATTGAAAGCCCTGATGGGCCGGATCCGGCCTGGGGGCGGTAGTTTGCCCTCCCCTGTGCTAAAGGATGGATTGTGATCTCGAAGTCACTGGAGGGCTGGACTCCTGGGTTCAATTACTGCAGTAACTCTACCATTGAGGTTATAAATCAAGAATGAGCTCTTCAATCTGCAGAGAAAGGTATAGCACGATCCATTGGCTGGAAGCTGAAGCTAGACCAATTCAGACTGGAAATAAGGCGTACATTTTTAACAGTGAGGGTAGTTAATCAGTGGACCAATTTACCAAAGGTTGTTGTGGATTCTCCATCACTGACAATTTTTAAATCAATATTGGATGTTTTTCTAAAAGCTCTGCTCGAGGGATTATTTGGGGGAAGTTCTATGGCCTGTGCTAATCAAGAGGTCAGACTAGATGATCACAATGGTCCCTTCTGACCTTGGAATTTATTAATTATAAATGTAACACATATCTTCCATTAAAATAGATGTGTCTAAATCTCCTAGACTTTGTTGAAAATATCTGCCTTGGCTGCTGGCCTGATTGCCAATTCCATTTCACATAGGTCACCGAACAACTGTTGAGGTTGAGGTTACTATTATCCAGACTTGGATTCAAACCAGTGACCTACATGAAAAAGGCTTTGTAGCCCATTACTCACCCCTGAGCCATTGAGCTCAACTATTGGTTTATATGAGTGATTATCAATTTTTTTTTGGCAGAATAGTTTTCCATTGGAAAAATGCAGTTTTGATGAAATTGAAACATTTTGCAGGAATATGTTGATTTCAGCAAAATTTTCGATGGGAAAAGGTTGACATAATTCCTTTCGACTGTCTAACTTTGTGAAAAAATGTCAAAACATTTTGCTTTGACCTTATTGTTCTGTTTCATTTCATTTTGACTTTTACATTATAATATCTCAATATTTTATTGTATGCATATCTTTAATTAATATAAATACGATGACAGTGTTTTGACATGATCAAAACAAAACAGCGTTACCTTTGCCAAATGAAATGTTTTGACGTTGTTGAAATTAATCAGGTCTATATTATGAGCATGACATGATTCAATCGTTCTAAAATGAAAACTTGGAATTTCTATTCATGGGAAACTTTTACTTTTCCCCCTCATTTGGGGGTGGAATTTTTTTTGAAATGTTGGAATTTCCCATGGAACAGAAACTCCGTTTTCCAACTAGCTCTAGTGTCAACAGAGTTGTATTTAAAAAAAAGAAGTGAATAATATGGTCATATAGCTGGCATGAGATCTTTAGTGATGCTGATTAACATTAGAGGTTTTATAACTCTTAGCTGGCAACCAAAGGGCATTTGGGAAGTAAAGATGCTCATTATTTTGGTCTGATAACACACAGGAGCTGTCCTTTGGACCTTGCTGAGCGGAGCCATCTTTCAGCTATTGCTAGCAGTGGCTAGCAATGAAAAGATGCTTCCCATTTTCCCTGCCACACACTGTCAATCATGATGTTTCTGGAGATAAGTTTTGTAATAGTTCTTTTGCCGATTGAGATGTGCTATATGTCCCAATCCTCTGAAGTGCTGATTATCTCCAATGTCCCAATGGTGTCTATGGGAACTGACCGAGTTTAGCTCTTCACATAACCAGGCCAACACTTATTAATTTGGCCGACCAGTGTACGTGGTTCTGGCATTCGGAATCATAGCACTGCCTTCAGCAGGCTCTTGGGAATTGAGTGAGTTTTGTCTTCTTTTTACCATGTGCATCAGGCGAACCACACAACACACCCAGGTGCCAGACAGATGTGCTACATTCAAAGGACAGCCACAGGCTATCTGCCTTTGAGCCTCTGACTTAGCAGCTAATGGTATGTAACCTTCCACATGGATCAGCCAGAGGAAGTGTTTCACAAACACAATGGCAAGGCAAGGTGAAGGGCATGTGTGAAAGCTGAGATGGGACATTTTACCCAGGCAAATTCTAGGGTACAGAAAGATTATTAAGTACAGTACATGTGACAATGACAACTTCCTTTATTTTTTTTTCCAGGCCTCTGCAACATTACAAATATTTAACAAAGGGAATAAAAGAGTGTTCCCCTGCTCCTGTTGCATCTAAAATTTCACCCTGACAAGTGGGTACTAAATTGTAGGCAGAAGAAGCCCCTTTAAAAACCTCTTAGTCTTTTTCATCCGTAATATCTGTGATTTTTGTACAGCTAAAGCAACATGGGATCCACTCAGGCTGTGGTTCATCACTTGCATTGTAAGGACCTATTTCTGTCTCCCTGGGACAGAGGCTCTCAGTAGAGCTGGTTGGAACACTTGGTCCCCCACTCCCTCCACACACAGAAGAATTCAACTTTTTGGCAAAATACTTTGCCCCAAATCCAAAATATTTCAATTGTAAAATGCTGCTGTGGCGCCTCACAAGAGTTATAGTTTGGTTGCCCCATGATTCCATTCTCCCTTATAGGCTAGGCCCCAAGCTGAACTTCATCTCCCATAATGCACTACTGCCATATGACTGCCAATATACGCACTGCCTCCCTTTACCCAGAAGGGAGATCGTGATGCTTCATGGGAGATGTAGTCCAGCCATAAAGGAGAATGGGAGCATGAGACACCCAAGTGACAGGTCCCGTGAAGCACTTCACAGTGGACCTATTTCAGTTTTCGAACATTTTCAACAAAAAAATGAAAATTTCCAAGGAAAGCAGACATTTTTCAGAAAAAAATCATTAACCCCACCCCCCCAATTTTCCATCAAACAACAGTTTCAATGGAAAAATTTTCAACCAGACCTAATTTTTAACATTTATGATACTAGGGTCCCCTTTTTCATACCAGAGCCCCCACCCCACCCCAGGACACACACTCCCTCCAGAACATGCCCTCCCCCATTCAGCAATGTGGGAAGAGCAAGGTTGTCATGCCCTCTGACACTGTTTGTGATCCTCAGCCTGGGAATTCCTGAGTTTAGATCATTTCAGGAAGAAATGGCTTCTTTTCAAACTCCCATCGTATACACCAGCTGGTCAAACTTTTATAATCTTTTTAGACCATTTATATGTGGGTGAAAATACATGAATTAAGAATGTGCGCTTTATCACAACCCTCCCTCCCATATTTCAAAAATTATATAAAGCAACAATACTGCACCTTAACGATAATACTGCACCTTTTATACAGCATTGTGTGTGCATTTGGTACAAACCAAAATATGTGCATTCAGTTTTGTAGACTTTACAGCAATCCAACGTACCTCGAATCACGGAACAGAAATACTTTGACTAATAAATACCTCTGAGGATGAAAAATAAAAATCTATACATTAAAAAAAAAATCCAGCTGTTGGTAAAGGAAATGTACACTTATATACACACTGTAAACAATAGAAATGTAACCAAACTTCAGTCCAGCTTAATGGCAGATAAAACCTTCTGCCCTCCAGGAATGGAAGCTGGGAGGTTCTGTTGACAGAAGTGCTGCGGCCAACCAGTCTTAGCATTAGTTCACTGAAGCAACAAAATATAACAATGCTAAAAGTGACCCCAGAAAGCCAGCAGAATGAAGTGAGAGCTCTTGGACACCAGTGATGCACGCACTTTATGAAATGGCCCAATGATTAACCACTTGGAAGGTTTGGAGATGTTGGGACAGAGCTTCACCTGGGTCCACTGAAGTCAATGGAGCTGTGACGTGGGCATCAGCTAAGTATCTGACCCATTTCCTCACACTGGTAAAGGAAAACTGAATGAGGAAAGGTCTCCTCCAAACGTTCTGCTCTTTGGAGGGCCCCTGCTGATTTCCATTGGTGACGGGATCACAGGGCAATGCACTGGCTATAGACACCTTATCTAGATGTCCCTCTGACCCTGCAAACTGCCTACGCTGAAAAACGTTCTTCTGGTGAATGCTTGGGAATGGCCAATCATAGCCTGATAGGACACAGTTCAGGATTTCAGTTCAACGTGAGAGGAAGGAAGCCAGTGCTGGTGGATTATGGTTGCGGGGGTGAGGGCACGCCGATGGAGTTCCAGGGGCTGCAAGAAGATGGAGATGGAGGGCAGCTGGTAATGAAAAGCAAGGGTCCATTTTGCAAGGAAGCCACTTGCCTTTGGAAGATCACAAGATCTGCAGGGTTCTAGCTATCTAGGTATTTATATGGCCCCCATCACCATAGTTAGGATCTGAGTGCTTTGGGCCGGGGGGCGGGGGTGGGGGGTGGGAAGAGCAGGAGCTGAGTCTGCTGTTCCTTGTGTTTGGCTCCTTATGTGGGTGTGGGGGGAGGGGAGGAGAAACAAATTCTGTCTCCTTGACAGAAAGAGAGAGAAACCATGTGAATTTCAAGCTGGTGGAGTCACTGTTCCCCTAGGGCAGGGAGAATGGGGTCCCTATTATGCACAGCATGAAAAGGAACAAGGTCAGAGAGTTTTTCAGTGGAGAGAGTGTGAACTCTTTTCTGCAGTGGGATATTTTGTGCTGGAGAAGAGCCATATGCTCCTTTTAATCCAAGAGCCTAATAACACTTTCCTCTGATCTTAGTGCAAGGGGTTGGGAGCTGGTGTCCTTAGGCTTTACCAACTGATTTTTACAGTGCTGTTTGAAAAACTTAAGCTGGGTCTGAATCAAAAACCTCTGTGTCCTAACACAGGGGGTGTTCAAATTTGGAGGAAGTGTTGTTTTTTTAAACTGCATTCAGAGCTATATGTTACAGCTCAGGTCCATCTCTAATTTGGATAATGATGATCAGCTCTCATGCTTCAGGGCATAATTCCCTGCAGGGGTCAGGAAGGAACTTTTTTCTGATGGACATTGTTGCACAGTTGGGTACATGCATTAAGGGTTATTTTCTCCTTCCTTTTCAACATCAGGTGTTGGCCACGACATGGAGACCAGACTGCATGAATCTTATGCTAATTAAATATTCCATGGGTTTCCATGGGTTTTTTACTGAATGTGAATTTGATACATGTGACCGCTGCATTAATTCAATTGTATATTGGTTCAATAATTTGTAAATACAGGATTTACAGATTATATCATATGGACCCCTATAGTTTATTGGGTAAAATATCAACTTTCTGATGTGGGACTAAACCTGTGTTGGGTTTTATTTTTTTTTAACTGGATATGTCATAACCCTTCCTAAGGAGCCATTATGATCAATTATGTAAATAAGATGCATTTTCAAAATGAGTGCTTGTACCAAAATATATGTCATTCCACGTTGCAATTAAATCAGTCACAGGAAAATGTCATTTATAAAGTGTTTATCAAAGTCATTATCCAATCAGGTAAAAAACCTGCATCTTTCCAAATTCCCACATTAGTGTTTTTTCACTCCTCATAATAATTATTTATATGAGCCAAAATATTGGTTCCCTTGATAGACTGGGATGGTCTCGAGAGGAATTTTGGACTCTAAGGCCTGGTCTACACTACCCCCCCACTTCGGACTAAGGTACGCAAATTCAGCTACATTAATAACGTAGCTGAATTCGAAGTACCTTAGTCCGAACTTACCGCGGGTCCAGACGCGGCAGGAAGGCTCCCCCGTCGATGCCGCGTACTCCTCTCGCCGAGCTGGAGTACCGGCGTCGACGGCGAGCACTTCCGGGATCGATCCGAGGCACTTCCGGGATCGATCCGGGATCGATTTATCGCGTCTTAACCAGACGCGATAAATCGATCCCAGAACATCGATTGCCTGCCGCCGGACCCTCCGGTAACTGTAGACGTACCCTAACTATCTATAGGAAACACTCCAGCCCATATTCTGACCCACTGATATCCTGCATGTCAATATTAATGGGAGCTTTGTGTGAAGAGATAAGGCTAGCTTATGACCCTGATTCTGTTCTGGTGTCCCTCTAATGTAATTCCACTGAATTCACTGGAGTGACTCTAGATTTACACCAGTGTAATCAAGATCTAAATCAGACTCCCAGTAAGTACAAATCAGCGTAGCGCCAATGGACTCCAACTTCAAGGAAGTGATGTTAATTTGTACCAGCAGAGGATCTGGCTTTTTTGTTTTAGAAATGTCTATTTTCTATTTATCTCAAATAGACAAACAAAATCCCTCAAATAAGTTACATTTTTCTGTAATCCATATTTAGCCAATGCTAAGGTTTGGTCTCCAGACTGACCAGGAAGATATAAACTGTAGCTGCCCATGTTCGGGTGATTCAGTTCTGATGTCCCAGCCTGTCCTGAATGGTGTTATAGCTTCCATATGTGCTTAGTTAATCCCCACACTGATCTCGAAGGCAACCAGAATCGGTTGACAGAAGGGCAGAATTTGGCAAGACACTGTAAAAGTATTGCACAGCAGCCAGTGTTGGAATCCTTTCCTCTGATGGATTCAGTCTCTCTGCACAAAACTAAGCCATCCCTGTTAGGGGGAACTTGCATTCCTGGTTTAAATGAAGAACAAAAATGCTGCCTAAATGCACCAGGCTACCGCAAGTAGAGGTATTATCAAACAATTTTATAGCGAATGCCCCCACATAATTCTACTTTATGCTCTGTGCATCTCCAGCTGTCTTAATTCAAAAACCAGGACAGCTGTAATTAACAAAACAAAGGAGATGTGTGGGGTTTGTTTGCTTGTTTAAGCCTACTTTTATCTCCTCCGTTCCCATGCGGCTCTGACTAGAACCCGGAGGGAGAAACGGTGAAACACCCAACAATTAGGCACTGCTTTGCTGAACGCTTTCAAGTGATCAGAGGTCATAAATCCAGGTATATGAAATCATAATAATGAAACAGAAGAAGCTAATTTAAAAGGTCAAGCAGAAGTGTTAGCAACAGCCTCAGCAACTTGGGAGGAATATTTGATAAAATGCTTGCCAGGAATGGCTAGACAGCCCTGGAAAATCTTCAGTTTATGAGAAAATGTCTGTGATTCGGGAAATGACAGTATGTTGGTATATATATATTTATATATATGGGTGTGTGTATCTGTATGCAGCATATAAATCTACACACACATATACACATGGATGGATGGATGTATTCTCATCTCACTGTATGGGAAGTTACCCGCATAAATCCATTAATATTATATGAAATTCCCATTTAAGATCAAATTTCCATCCTGCCCTTAACTAGGCCTCCATTTTGGTGGGTGCAATTAACATCACTTGTACAACTCACAGCCTGATTGCACCTGGAGGTCAGCTATTTAGATGGTTAAATGTCCGCAAATTACCACAGCTACTAACGTGGGCACATGATTATAAGCACCTTTTGCCCCTGGTGCTTTCTTTCCTCTGCATACAGCAGATCTAGACTACGTAGCTGCTTCCATACAGCACCTTACCTGTCCAATGGATTAGTCCCATTGTCAGTGCAGACATCAATGGAATACATGCACATGTGTCTGGAGTCGGGGGAGAAGGGCAGGGTGAATGGATTCTTCTCCTTCCAGAGCTCCTGACAAGCATCTGCTCTGGGCTGGATTCCAGCACCAGTGACCACACACCGCTCTGGCTTTGCCTGCCTGGTGCTGTCTCATAGTGCTATGCGCCCAACGGTGCCTTTAAGCTGCAAGCTCCTTGGCTCCAGTCTTTGCATGGCTGTACTGTCCCGGGCGTGGCTACACAATGCTCCTACTCATCGGAAGTCTTTCCACTGACTTGAACGGCCGGGGGATTGGGCCCCAAACAATTAGCGGTAAATAAACAATGACTGCGAATTGAAAAGCGCCCATCAACCGCAGTGGGAATTTGGAGGGGGCAGGGTTAGGCCCTGTGTCAAGCTTTGTATGTTAACCATTTGCAGGCACTGTTCGTACACCACTAAAGGGCTGTTTGGTTATTCTTAGCTCTCCCTTTATTTATGGTCACCGCAGGGCTCCTACAAACCCGAAAAGAAATACGCTTTTCCCACTGAGACGGCCCAACTGGGTTCCCCTGGGGAATTTTGGCAGGACTGGGCTGACTGGGATTTCTGAGCGCTCTTTGGCAAGCCCGTTAGCAATCTTTGCACACACACCGTAACGAACCAGACATGGTTCACAGCGAGTGCACCATTGGCCGGTGCTGCTTGATATTGTTGGCTTCCTGCAGGGAAATAGTTTGACACACACCAGACTTGCTTGTGCAATAATTCATTTAGTTCAGTGTCAGCTTGACAAGGGTATTGCAGAGTTCAGCTACTACCCGCTCCATACACGGCCTCCAATAGATTAGTTTCTTTCTTTCTTTTTTTTTACACGTTGTATATTGAGTTTCCATTTGAAAACAAAGAGAAAGGAGGACAAACCATAACACCCGGTTTTCCTAACACTGTGAGCCTGGCAGCTCGGTTTCTCTTCTTGCAAAAGCTTAGTCGGAGCGGCTGGGTAAACATACGTCAGGCCCCAGTAATGAAAGCCATGTCAGTCTGAATGGGCCAAATTTGCTCCAGGTGAGACTGCACTGACCTGGGTGGGATTACACCTGGGATGAATTTGACAGCATGTCTCCACTGTGGAGCATGTTTTCCCATATTTTTATTTGCACCAGAGAACAGACCTGAGATAAGACGTTTAGACTCAGATCCACGTTCTGCCCAAGTCCCCAGGGTATCTGAATTCAGGGATTGTGGGCTGAGCCTATTTCTAAGATTAACACAGATTCTTTGTGGCGCATACTGGGCTTATCAGCTGCCCCAAATGCAACAAAATAGACACAGGGAATACACAGCGGGGTGTGGTTTGACCAACTAATTGGCTGAGTGCAAATATACAACAAAGCATAACACACAACACTGTGCCTGGTCATACTCTGTTGGTGCTACCGATGTTGCCCTTTTGGGGGGGTCACACATCTTCTTTCTCCACATAGTCTAGGGCACTGAAGGCCACTACATCCTCTTGGATGTGGGTTCAATCTGGATCTGTGCATGGTGGGGAAAAAAAATCATTGCTATCCTTTTTGGCCACAGCAAGAGAAAACAAAACCGACGATTACTGAGGGCCACTGAATGTTTCAGCTTGGGTAGCGCCGCCGTCTCGGCAAGGAATTGTATCAGAAGGGCACAAGAGCGCTGACTATCTTCCTGGACTGCCCCAGCTCAAGAACCCTGATGCATTACAAGGGGGAACGGCAACCTCTATGGAGAGATGTTTGACTTTAGCTCCGACACACTAACCTCAGAGATGGGCCTACATGGAAACCTCCATCTCAAACTATGGGGAAGTTTGAGTCTTGAGCTGAACTTCGCTGCCACCATTTCTCTCTTATAGTTTGAGAGAGAGAGAGGAAGAGGTGGTGGCAGAAGAGCCAGACATGTCCCATATCCAAAAGCATGTCTGGCAGTGTTTCTTCACTGCTGACCCAGAGCAACATGTGCTAGCGATGGTGCTGGCGGTGGGTGCTGTGCGAGGCTCAGGGCGCTTTTCAAACTCAAAGTAAAATGAGAAGTGTAGCTCAGATTTGGATTAGAAAAAGGACCCGCACTTCCCTTTGCTTCAGCGTGTAAGTGAGGAGGACTGTTCAGGCATAAACCCATCTTACGCATATGTAGTAACCTGTGGCCAGATATATCAGAGACCCCAGAGTTGACAGCAGGACTCAAACCCTGGGCCCTTCACCATAAGCCCTTACCTGAGAGCTAACGGAACAGCTCTGTCAGCTGTCGCTAAGCAGCAGCTGAATCCTGGCTGGGAACAGCCTCTGGAAGGAGACGTGGTCACATGCACTAAGACAGGAGAATTACACCCAGCTTTGGGGCTTTCATGGTGTTGACCTTTCCATTTTTTTGTAATCGCGAAGGATGCATTCTAGTTTCCCATGAATTGCACAGCAGCTGTGAAACACCATCACCCCAGCAGACGAAACAGATCGTTTCCCTAGACCCCGCAGTCCCACTGCTTCCTTCACCTGGCAGTACAGCAGATCAGACTCTGGCATTCCATTAGAGCACTAGTATTGCCCTTATACTAAACCCTTATTCCTGTAACCTTAGTGGGCGGTGATCACAAGACCTGCCGTTGGCTCATTTGACACCCGATCACTTTTTCCAGCCTGCCTGACAAACGTATTGATTGCATCCCATTTTCGTCCCCTCTACCCACATGTAATGCACATTTAAAAACAAACAAATCGTTGTCCCTGGGCTTTAAATATCCGTTTCTCTGAGCCCGCAGCAGTCTGGTAAATCATACATTTGGTAGTCAATAGCCTCCATGAAGTCATTAGGGATCCCTAAGGAAACGGACTCCACCTCCATTTTATAAGCTGCGGTCATGCCCCCTTTGCTGGAGCCCCTTATTTTGTTGGAGAGGCTGTTCATCTTTTCTTTCAGTTGGGTGGAGGATGGTTTTTGGAAAGCGGTGACCATTTTCCACCCTTTGAAGCTTAGCGTTCGCCTCTTAGGGGTTCTTTCCTGAGGGGTGGAGTTCAATATGAAAGAGCTGTTGAGGGTGGCGATTCTGGGCCCCATGTCCATGTCGGAATCCCGCCCCGAGCTGCTCATGGAGGCGGCACGCCAGTGGTTGTCGTACACCCTCCAGATGGGCCGGCGGCGCCGGCGGCACTGACACTTGAGCAGCCTGATGAAAGCTCTCTTGAACTCTTTGCTGGAGCAGGGGTAGATGATGGGGTTCACGCAGCTGTTGAAGTACCCCAGCCAGAAGATGATCTTGAAGACCATGTCGGAGGGCTTCAGGGAAGGAAAGAAGGAACCTTGGAGGAAATGGGGACAAACAAGGTTAGAGGAAGGCCATTGGGGAACTTGAACTGAAGGTCAGAATATCAAGCTCTGCAAGGAAGGGCGAAACTGACTGTAACCCTGCATAAAATTGGCATGCACCATAGACCGAGAGTTGAGGATCTGACTCTCTGTTTCGATGCCCCAGGTTGAGCAGCGTGATTTTGTTCAGTGAGATAGTGCTCGGCAGAAGCCAGGCTGGCAGGCCTGGGCCCTAGGTGCTCGTAACAGTGCAGTCAGACTGTGCAGGAGATGGGAACTACAGCATCCACCGCACCGTGGGACAACATCAGGGATGACCCAGCTTCACCACAGCAGCGCTGCTGAAGGAGCTCAGCGTCAGGGAAATATCTCTCTTCCCATCCCCCCACATGCCTGCCCAGTGCCCATCCTGGCTGCTTGGGCTGGGCTCTGGGGACAGTACTTGGGCCTAAACCATTTTCCATGATTCACAGAGAGACAGGCTTAGAAGCCACAATCCAGACCACAAGGCAACGTTTCCTGACTTACCTGTAAAGGTACAAAGCCTGCTTCTCATCTGGTGCAAATCAGCACCGTGCAAGTGAAGTCAATGCAGCCATGCCCATTTGTACCAGCGGAGGATCTGGCCCCTGTGATATCATCTTTGAGTAAACAAGGTGTTTCAGGAAAGTATCTGGTTGACAGGCCTGGAATCCAAGTCTTCTAAACGGAACAGATGTGGCAGCACATCAGACCACCCGCTGCCTTGATGCCCTCACAGGAAAGAGCCTCCAAAACCCGGCACAGCTGGAGACTCTGTAGTGGGGTGGTCACCCTGCTCCGGCCTTGAAGGGCTTAAAGCAGCCCTGGGAGAGGGCTGTGGCAGGGGAAAAGCTGGGCTGATGGGGAAAGCAGCCACAGCTGTAGCCTGTGCAATCAGGGCCTAGCTGGCCCTTATAAGAGGGCTGGGGGCCAGAAGAGGGAGACACTCTCTAGCTTTGTGAGAGAGAAGGCCCTGGCTGCCTGGGAAGCTGAGGAGGGTACCTAGGGTGGAGCAGGGCTGGGGAAGGGCAGAGGGAGCTGGGGAGCACCAGCCTAGCAGAGCCCCAGGCTGCAGGCTGAGTTAAGGGCCCACAGGAGGGTACCAGGGCTGCAGAGGGGCAGCCCAGAGATAGGCAGAGGCAGCTGGTCCAACCCCCATTGCTGATGATGAGGGGTTTATAGGCTGCAGTTTGCCCCAGTGAGCGGGGGCTAGACGATGACTGGCAGTAGCCACTGAGGCGAGGTGGAGACAGAGGGTTGGGGGTTCCCCCAGGAGGGGAGACTCAGACTGAGGGGGTACTGCCAGGGGGGCAGAACCCTGATCTAGGAGGGCACCGGGGTCCGGGAGGGACACGGGGAGCCAGAGGCAGCCGAGACACCGGCCTGCAGGGGGCGCTCCAGGCTGGAAAGAGCTAATTCCCTGGACAACCAGCAGGAGGCGCTGCGCCGGTGAGTCGTCGCCCTGCCACAGACTCCCAGACAGTGGGGCGAGCGGGTTGTGATGAAGGTTTCTATGATAGACACACGTTTCAACCCAGCCCAAGCGGGCCACTGGACAACTGCTTTTTGCCCAACGCCGGCACGGGCTGGCACAACTCTCCTAGGGCTGATTTACCAATCCCCGGAGCCATCCAGTTCCCCAGTGCAGAGTCTTTATCCGCACGTCTTAGAGGATATCACTCATTTGGCCCTGTCTCCTGATGTGCAGGTTAACCACATTAACTGCCGAGCTCTTGTGATCAATGAGAACAGGAAGCCAGGGCTCAGAATGGGTACTGCGGCACCAGGCTGCTGCAGCAGTGAATGTGGTATATGAACCCAGGCAGATAGACAGCGCAGCTGTGTGTGACACTAATGGTTTTCCCAATGCTAGCGCCAGACAAAGAACTTGTCCCCAAGGGACAGCTGATGTCAGTCACTGACAAACACTGCAGCAGGCTTGCAAACTATAGAAGAGAGCAATTGAACAAGCGAGACTGAGGTGCTTGGGGGAGGCACAGAGTGCAGTCAGTTATCAATATGAAGGCAGTTCCCGTTTCAAGGCAGATGAAACACTAATAAATTCTGAGGGAAGACTTTAATCTGTACCCACGGACGGTGCATGTACAGGATCTCGCTGACTTTTATGGAGAACTCTGTCCCGAGCTGCCGCTCCTCTCCTGTTTGGAGAGCGGAGGCATGTGGCCAGTTTATACAATCCTCAAGGTCCTTGCAGCTTGGATTCTAGCTAGAGAGAATGGAAAAAAAGTGTTGTGAACTATAAATGTGTATATATGGCAAAGAAGTGGGGGAGGTGTGGTGGGGAGCGGGGGGACTCCTGGGTTTATTATAGCTGTAGATCTGCTACTGACTCATGAGGCCATTTGGGCACCAGATGAACCATCTGGATAGTGATGTAAACCTACCTCACAGGAGTTTGATGAGGCTTAGTTCAATAGCGTTTCTAAAGTGCTTTGGGATCCTGAGCTGAATAGTGCTTTACTACTGCTAGGGTGACCAGACAGCAAGTGTGAAAAATTGGGACAGGGGGTGGGAGATAATAGGCGCCTATATAAGACAAAGCCCCAAATATCGGGACTGTCCCTATACAATCCGGACATCTGGTCACCCTAACTAGTACACACTATTTATTACTACAGTACTTAAGAAACCTAAAGAAAGATGCAACTAAGTGTCTAGTTTAGCTGTACATAGCCAAAGCATGCACGTATGCCAAGACTCTTTTTAACTCCCAGGAGAGATTTACAGTAGATGGTGTATTGGGATAATAATTTTGTTCTTCTGTTGGGAGCGTCAGAACCTCACCAATAACTCAAGGAGCTAAGGCCAGGGATACATAACCAAAATAGATTTGTCTTCAACATGCGTATCATTTCTGTAAAACAAAGAATGGACTGAAAAAGAAGAGGCAGCCCTACCAGCTAGGACGTTTATCAGGGACTGATATTCAAGGTCTCCTTGCAAAGTTACTCTAAAACTTACATGATTTAACAGAGAATGAAATCTTTTCTATAGAACTTTGAAACCGCCCTGTAGAGCTGAATAGGGAAAAACCCAAAGAGTCTGGTTTAAAAAGTTCACAGAGAGGTAGGTTGTCGCTCTGTTTTCTGTGATAGGCAGGTGGCAAATGCTACCATTAACCAGGCTATGTTGCATCCTGCACAACCAAAAGTTACCTTCTCTCTCCACCCCCCATCACAGAGGATGCTGGCTCCCCATTCTGTTGTGGCATCGCAGCATGCACCATACTGTGACATCACTGCTTTTGCATGGAATTGGCTGTATGGTTAAGTAATTTCCAAGATTACCAAGCCCAAAATTTCAAAAATCATGAACCAGGTCCACAAAATCATGAGATTTAAAAAAATAAATAAAGTTGGGGTTCTTTTAATTTACAATCTGGCAGTGGAGCCTGTAGGGTTCCCTTTTTCAAACTTGTCTCCCCAACCTGGAGGGCTAGAAACATACTTTTTATTTTAAGTGAAAGCTGAGATTCTCACATAATCACGTGACTCCAGAAGCTGGGACTTAAAGAAAAAAAGTGAATAGCATGAGCCCTGGGAACACTGTTTTACTGCTAATTTATACCTTGAATGGGTGTGTCCCCTTCTGGCATAGGAAAAGGAATTGGGGCACAAAGTTATCCTCTAATTATGTCTTCTTTCCTTTGCCCATTTTAACAAATGACAGCTTTTATAGATATCATAGGCCAGCTCTTGACAGGAATGTACACTGGCTTCGACCCATGTGTAACCTGTACGATGGCCCTTGAATGGAGAGTCCACCAAGAGAAGAATGCAGTGGCACAGAATAGCCACAACTTCCCTATCACTGCGGGGACCAGATGGGGGGTCCAGCCCAGCCTGAAAAGCCTTAGATGCTGGCTCAGGAGTGGGGCAGGACAAGAAGATATGCCGATTCAGCACATGGCAGCAGCAGCCTCCCACAGCACAAACTCTGAGAGGGGGTGAGTGGTGGTATTATAGACCAGGGGTGCAGTCTAAGTTCCAGCGTAATTCAGAGAGATATAATTCCCTGCAACAGCAGCTGTGATTCTAGGCGTCCATCTTCATAGCATCACTATTGTCTTTTGAACTGGATATTAATTAAACTTATTGGAGTGCTTTTTGGACCTGGAAGCAGTTGATAAGGCACTGGTCCTGGCTTCTATTCTCAGCTCTGGCACTGTCCTTGTGCAACTCAGTTCACCTTTCTGTGCCTCTGTTTCCCCGTCTGTAAAAGGGGCAAAATGGTACGGATCTGTCTTTGCAAAGTGTTTGGAGATCTGCAGATATAAAATTGCAACTTAAGTGCTGACTGTTATTCACTCTTGAGCTTTTTTTAAAAAAATTTCAAACAAAATATAACCTCTCAAATCTTCCCAGTTATTGTTTCGCTTGCTGTTTGCTTTATTAACTTTAGAAGAAACACACAAGCAAAAATAAAAAAAATACAATGCAATGAGCAAGATGGGATTGTCACAAGTGCCAAAGGGATTTAGGAACATGAGTCCCAGTGACTTTCAATCCCAATTCAGGGAGGCACTTGTGACAACCCCTCTCTAAATTAATGTTATTGAATCGCCCAGGAATTTAATATTAATGAATTTAACATATCTTAATAATTAATTTAGCATGATTAAATTAAACGTTATTCCAGCATCACTGCAAAGGAATGCAAACGGATAACTGCTTTATGCTTTGCATCTTTGGTAAGTATTCTCACACTTCTTATCAAGCTGTCTGTACTGGGCTATCTTGATTATCACTTCAAAAGTTTTTTTCTCTTACTTAATTGGCCTCTCAGAGTTGGTAAGGCAACTCCCACCTGTTCATGCTCTCTGTATGTGTGTGTATATATATATCTCCTCAATATATGTTCCATTCTATATACATCCGATGAAGTGGGCTGTAGCCCACGAAAGCTTATGCTCAAATAAATTTGTTAGTCTCTAAGGTGCCACAAGGACTCCTGTTCTTTTTTTGGTTTCTAATGTTTTTCTTGACACAAAAGGCCAGGACTTCCCGTCGTAGCCAGCAGGTGGCACTGTTGCACCCACAGAGTCTGCTGCTCACTATTACACAGAAAAGCCTGAAATAACTTTCTGACTCAGCCTTAATTTCTTTTAATTTTAGCTCTGGATGACAAATCACGACACGGTGTGACTGAGCGTTAATTTGTATTTTAGTAAATATCATTAGCTCTGGGTATCATTATTATTTTATCTGCACACACAGCCCTGGTGTCAAAACAGTTGAAAGGGTGTTGAGAGTCTGGCGTGAAGCCACAGAGATCCAGAAATTCAGCGTTCAGGAGAAAACTTTCCATGGCCCAGTGAGGAGCTTCCAAAATCGTTTGATAGACGAAAATATACTCTGTAAAACCCAGGGCCCTAATTCAGCAAAGTATTTAAGTTCTGGGCAGAGTAGGGATGGATTTAAGCACACGCATAAAGTTAGGCACATGTTTAAGTGATGTGACAGGGAAGGCTGGACTTAAGCGTGTTCTTAAAGTTAAGGATGTGCGTAAGACCCCGTTCAGGAAAGCTCTCAAGCCATGTGTTTAAATGTAAGCATGTTTTTAAGTTCCGTTGCCCTCAGTGGGACTTAAGCATGTGCTTAAAGTTAATCATGTGCTTAAGCGATAGCCTGAATAGTGAGGCTTTCAATTGAGACCAAAACCCTGTGCTGAATCGGGGCCAAGTGGCGATTTACAGTGGTTAACTCTGAACGTTTTAGGCTTTTGTTGCTCTTTGAAACAAGCAACGCTATTGTCAATAGAGATGTGCAGCACCAAAACCACTTGAGCTATGATTAAGCGGGCGGGTTTTACCTTGGTACAATTATGAGTGATACTGTGGCACATAGGCGCCCTAGTCACGCCCAGCACCCCACTGTGCTAGGGGCTGTACAAACACTAAAAGAGCGTTCAATCTAAATATAAGACCAGAGGCATCAGCTGGATGCAGACTGATAGGGGAGTACAAGGAAACAGAGACAATGCTGGTCAGCACGACAGGCGGTGGTCTTGGCACGCCAGTGGCCTAATTGTTGTCAAGTGTTTTTGTAGGTATCCTGGCAAAGGAGCGTTTTAAGGAGGAATTGAAAAGAGCTCAATGAAGTGGCTTTGTGGGTGTTTCTGGGGGATGGCCCCCAAGGATGAGGGGCAGCCTGAGAGAAAGCAAGAAGACGCCTGTTTGAAAATGTAACAAGTGGGTGCCGTAGGCTGGCATCACGGGCCAATCGGAGCGGGAATTTGACATCTCTGTAGTGAATGTGAGCTGACTGCGAAGGGCCTTGAACGTGAAGAAAAACAGCTTATGTTGGATATGACCAGAAGGGGGCGCCAG
This sequence comes from Terrapene triunguis, assembly GCF_002925995.2. Taxonomy (NCBI): domain Eukaryota; kingdom Metazoa; phylum Chordata; order Testudines; family Emydidae; genus Terrapene; species Terrapene triunguis. The sequence continues at coordinate 95,879,932 of NW_020664417.1, read as the reverse complement.
CGGAGGCATGCAAAGAGAGAGGTGCCCTGGTGAAAGCGACAGGCTGGGAAAATCATCTTTGCAGCTGTTTTCTGAATGGATGAGAGTGGGGCAAGACTGCATTTGTCAAGGCCAGAGAGAAGGATGTTGCAGCGATCGAGACGTGAGATGATGGGAGCCCGGAAGAAAGATTTGTGCCGATGGATAGGAAAGGCTGTATCATAGACATAGGCCGCAGAGCCGGGGACACCACCTGGACCATGGTCCGACTACTACCTTTTGGCCAGGCCAAAACTGAGTGGCACTGTGACCCCATGTGCCTGGTTGCAACACCACTCACTCAAATTTGGCCAAGCAGACACTCACTCTGATCTGGCTCAGCCATCCCCTCCTCCCTCACGAACTCCTGACCCATGAGCTCCTGCACCCTAGTCTGAGTGGCATTGCACGCCGGGTTGCAATGATACTCACTTGGATTTGGGGGTAGGGGGTCATGGGCTGGGGAACAGGCTGGTAGTGATGTTGGGGTACCTGAGCGGGGAAGAGGAGGAGAAAACTGGGTTTCCTCCCACATACTTTAATTGGGGCTCAACAGCCCTATTAGATGCGTTACACAGACAGACTCTGCAAGATGCTTGGATGTGAGGTCCTAGAGAGAGGCCCGAGTTGAAGATCATGCCCACGTTAGAGTCCTGAGTAAGAGGGAGGATTGTGGTGTTCTCCACAGTAACTGAGAACAGAGGTAGTAGTAAGGGTTTAGGGAGAAGATTAAGAGGATTAAGAGCTCTGTTTTAGCCATGTTGAGCTTGAGCTGGTGGCTAGGAGATGTCAGAAAGACAGGCCGAGATTGTAGTTTGGACAGGAAGAGTCTGGAGTAGTGAGGTAGATCTATCAATCATGGTAGCTGTATTTGTGCGTGCGGATGAGATTACCCAGAGATGAGGTGTTGAGGGAGAAGAGAAGGGGACCAAGGACAGATCCCCAGGGAACCCTCACAGGAAGCTGGAAGGGGAATGAGGAGGATCCTTTGAAGGGCTGGCGGACGGCGCGATTCGAGGTAGGAGGAGAGCACAGAGTCACTGAAGCCCACAGAAGACAAGGTCTCAAGAAGAAGAGCATGTTCCATGGTGGTGAAGGGGGCTGGCAGGTGAAGGAGGAGGACGATGGAGTATTGGTTCTGAGCTTAGGCTAGGAAGAGGTCATTGTTGAGAACAGTTTCAGTGGAGTGCAAGGAGTGGAAGCCGGACTGGAGAGGGTCTAGGGTGGGATTGGAGGAGAAGAACTCCAGACAGCGATTTTAGACAGTATGTTCAATGAGCTTAGAGATGGAAAGGCAGAAGGGAAATGGGGGGTAGTTGAAGGGAAGTGGGTCAAGGGTGTGTTTTTCCCAAGATGGGAGAAACTTATATTATGCCTCTGTTGTGAGAGGACAGAGCCAGAGGAAAATGCGTGGTTAAAGAGAAGAAAGAGTCAAGGAGCCAGGAGGGGATGCGAGTGGGCAGGAGGGACATCAGTAGACACGAAGGAGTTAGAAGAGGAGAGCAGATGAGAACCTTCTGCGTCTGTGACCGGGGAGAAGGAGACCGTTGTAGGAGGGGAAGGGAAGGCAAGCTGTGGGGTCGGGGAAGGTCATGTCATATGTTGTTAATTTTCTCTTGAAAGACATCAGTGATATCCTGTGCCGAGAGAGCAGCGGAGGCGAAGGTTCAAGGAATGAGTCGAAGATGGCAAAAAGGCAGCAGAGATTGGTGGTGTGAGATGGTTGAGGTCAGCTACTAGAAATAGGCAGGTTCACCTGCCCTTAGCCAGTTTATTTTAAATACATCAGTGCTGGTGCGGGCGACTGGACTCCAAACCCAGATCCCGCTCTGAATTTCACAACTGCTTCTCATCATTATTGTGCACTGAAACAAACCCCAGTCTGGATGGCCCTAACCTCTGGAAGGTTCGAATTCTCGAGCCCCACCCATGTTTTCCAGCTTAGACCCAGTTCTAATTTGAATGTGGTTCTGTAGGAGTGAGTGTGTCTGTTTCTTAAATACAAAGAGTAGGAGGACAGTCCAGTGGTTGGAGCTCAGGCCTGTGTGCTGGATCTTGTGGGGGTCTACTCCTGACTGCACCGTTGACTTGCTGTGTGACAGCAGATCACCTGATAGCTCTGTGCCTCAGTTTCCCCACAGGCAAAATGGGGATAACAACCTTTTACTACTTCCCAGCAGTGTCGTGAGGCGTAATTCAGGACTGTTTGTTGAGTGCAGTGAGTTCTGTAGATGAAAAGAGCGGTAGAAGTGCAAAGTGTTCTTATTTAAAAGGAAAAAAAGAGGAAAAGAACACAAAGCTACAACAATAAAGAAAAAAGGAGCGGCTCTTTAAAAATGAATCCTGTACCTACGTCTTCAGTCATGCCAGCTAAGAGATCAATTCATGCTTACAATAGTACATTTTAGGGGAAAAACACATCCCCACACACTTATCACCTATTGGTGTAATGTGGCTACTGTAGCTTATCCCTTGTTCTTGCAGTGTTGGAAAAGCTGTGCATTTTAAAAGCAGTAGGAGAATTCACTGAAGTTTAACACTGGTTGTTTTTCTCCCAGCAGAATTTTGTGTACATACCAAACCTAGGGGCTCATTAGCATCGCTATTAGTATGCCAATATGCATGCCCCTTAAAGAGACACATATTGAGTGCATCCATAATTCATCCCACCACTGGCAGTGTGATTATGCAGCTCATATTTTATGTCCTTGGCTAGTAACGATATACATTTAAGAATTCATCAGTCTGGTAGTGAGGAATAATGCTGAGTCTTAGATAAGGCAGAAAAATCATTAGTAAGAAAGAACGGGCTTTCTCTCTCTCTCACCCACATAGCCTCATGGAGAGGGAGGGCTTTCAGGATTGGGTCTACGTTATATAATAGTTACACTGCAGATGCTATTCAGGCATGGTGTGAGAACACTGAATATTGAATACACTAAGGACCCAGGATAAAATTTCCAAAAGCACTTAAGTGAGTTAGGAGCCATAGTCTCCTTTTCGAAACTGATTTAAGCACTAAAAAGTCAAAATCCCAGCAATTTTCAGTGAGATTTAGGCACCTGAGCAACTAAAGGCCAACTAACTGTTACTGAAATCAATAGCTACCTTTAAAATGTTGACCCTTAACTGCCTACCGCATTTAGGCATTTTTGAAGATTTTGCCCCAAATCTTGCAACCCTTGTACAGTCCTTCATTTGGAGTTTTGCATGAGTAAGAACAGCAGGATGGGATCCCATTATAATTATGTATCATTATCCTATTCTCCAGTAGTACCTGCCATAAATAAAACCGCAGAACAGTTTCCATGAAACCCTCTTGTTTTTGTGCTCCTAACTGTCCAAACCATTCACTTTTGGGCTATGTTTGGATTCGGCCTGCAGGTGAATTTGGAGCAATAGCTGTGTAAGTGTTTTGGGGTCAGGAGAGGGCAAAAAAAACCACATTTTTGTGTGGGTGTGTGTGGCCCGTCCTGAGTATGGGCTTTGGGGAGTCTGAGACTATGTGGGTGCAGAATCTGAAAGTAACGAATGTTTGAAAATACACCGCGGTGTACGTGCAGCCTTCAGTTATAAGGGCTGATCTTACACAGTGGATGTGGCGCCCATGTGTGGGATGGCTGCATAGTGAAATGCCTGGAGAAAGGCACTGATTTAAATGTGCCATGGCTTTAAAACCTACATCGGCAGCAACCTTTCCCTCAAAAATGACAGCTGACCCCAGCCCCTCCTTCTCTCCCAGGTTGAGGCCTTGGGCATGGGGCTGCGTGGTACATAGGACGGCAATGGGACAAATGTGCTCTAGAGAAATGAAGTTGCGTGGGTGGGAGATGCTGCACTCTCATGGGTTAAAGGTAGAAATATGAACCAGGGGCTCCAGTCCTGGCTGTCACTTTGGCTCACTTTGTGACCTCGGGTAAGTCCCTTTCCCCCTCAGTTGTCCATCAGGACACTGATGTTTTCCTACATCATAGAGGCCTGGCTGAGTTATGTTCACAGAGCATCCAGGAGGCCAGTTAGTTTTCCTTCTCACCAGCAGCTTTCCTTCTGGCTTAGGGGTGAACACCCTCACCTTCTGCTTAGCATGGGGTTTTGAGGACACCTCATGCGGACATTCCCAACTGGGGTACCCCTTGGCTGTCTCACAGGATGTCTCGTGGGAAGCTTAGTTAGTTATAAGCCACAGTTTCCCATCCCTGTATGGGCAGAGTGTCACCCACTGGCTCACCATGTAGCCACACATGGAGGTCTCCCATCCATCTGATTTAGTTGGGAATTGGTCCTGCTTTGAGTTGGGGGTTGGACTAGATGACCTCCTGAGGTCCCTTCCAACCCTGATATTCTATGATTCTATGATTCACACACTGACCAGCCCTGACCCTTCCTATGCTGCCTCCATCCCATGGCCTTTGCTCCTCCCCCAGGCAGTGAATCAGTTTAAGGTGCTACCATTGGATTGTTTTGTGAGTTGCCAGTCACGGTTTTCAGTGAAAATGACAAATGCACAAATGAAATGGACTGACTCCAATCGAATTCTGGCCTCAGCTCCCTGGATGCAGCCAGAATCTCTGAGCAGCTTCCTTCCTGACGCAGTTGGTACGGGGACACTGGTTGGTCACAAGGACACTGGTTACAGCATGCCCTGAATAACTGCGGAAGAGAAATGCCACAGTGTCTCCAGGCGCAGGCACGTGACGACTGCTGTTCAGAAGTGGGTGTTAGCTCCAAACCCAGAGATACTAAAGACATCAGAGAGGGAACCCCAGCCTCTTGACACTAAGTCACGGTGTGACCTTGGGCAAATCAGCTCTATCTGTCCATCCAGCCCACACCCTTCACCGTGGTATCGAGATGCTCAGATAACACAACACAGAATCTAGACAGGCAGGGTCGAGGCCCTGACCTCTCTCTCTATACCTTGGTTTCCCCAGTGGGGATACCGCCACTTCGCCACTGCACAGGGGCTTTGTCCCAGGTGGACAGCACCCTGCATACTGACCCAGTACCAGTTTACATGACCCTGCCAGCAGAAAGGTGAGATAATGGTCTGGAAGGATTTTAAAGGGCCTCCCTTACCTTCTGTTCTCCCCCACGCCCTCCCCACAACAGAACAAGGGGGTTCTCACTCAGTGGCATAGCTAGGACAGTAAAACTGGGTGGACCTCGGCTTTCGGGTGGGTGGGCACTGATGGGGGAGGAGGGGGAGCAGGAGAGATGGGAGGCCCTGGGGAGGGGGACAGAAGGGATGGGGGCCTGCCTCCCCTCTTTCCCCCTTACTGCTCAGTAGGCACCTGGGCACACAGGCTGTGGGGCATGCCCATGGGGCAGATGGGGGCCCGGCTGGGGCTCAAGCTCCGCCCACCTCTCCTGACCCAAGCTCAGTATCTGTCAGCCCGGATGTGTCCCCCTCCTGCTGGCACCGGGTGCTGCTGACCCTGTCTCCAGCCCCAGTGTTAGCCCTGCCCAGATCCGCCCCCCACAAGGCACCCCCCCCACAGGGCTACACCCCTGCTCTCACTTCCTTAGCCCTATTAATCCCCCAAACCCAAGGAGGCCTGGCTGTGCCTCTCACTCCCTATCCACCTGCCTCACCTTGTCCTGCTGGATGTGAGCTCCAGACCGACCTGCATCCCACCGCCTTGACATTCAAGTCAAGAATTGGGCACAAGGGCAGGGAATCAGTGAGGGTTTCTGGAGGTGTGGGTGGGTCAAGATTCCCAACACTCTCCCGCCTGCCTGCTGGGAGACCCTGACCGACCTGCCACTCCAACCCCTAAAAACCTCTTCCTCCCAGCTTCTGTGAGAGTGGCGGGATTGGTAGGGGCCAATGTTTCACTGCCCACAGGGATGACTGTGTATACTGGGGTGGTTGTGGCGGTCACTCCACTGTCAGGATGGCAGTAGGGAGTTGTCTCGTCTAGGGCAGAGAGGAACATGGGACGCTGCAGCTGACAGCATGTATACAGTGATGAGAGCTGCTGCTCGCTGGAGGTAGCGGCGCTAGGATCTCAAGTGGCCCAGCACTGGAATTCCTCAAAGATTGTAAATGTCCCAGATGCAGCTCAGCCCCATAAACAATCTAACAATAACAAACGGCTTCCATCATGCCACCACAAACTCAAACACCATGGCATTTGCTAGAGGCTTTTAAGAGGTACGTTCCCTGAATTCAGTGCTGTGGTGAGGAGCGAAAGCATGGATCATGTAACTCTTCCCCAGTGACTGTAAGTCCACAGCCCTGGGTGGCTGCTTGTAAATTGCCATCAGCAGCGGCACTGCTCAGTTTTGATCTGGGGATCTCAAAGCACTCCGGCATGGTAAGGAGGTGTCTTACAGTCACACAGCTAGCGAGTGGTAGAGGCCAGAACGGAACTCCAGTCTCCCGGTCCCCTGACCTTGCCCCTAATCGCTAGCCCACCTTATCCCTGAAGGTGATGCTTTGGGATCTGCAGATTTAGAATATGCCGTGGATCTAGGGGCTCAGATTGCAGCTGGGTTGCTGGAAAGCCCTTCGTTGTCATATGATTTCCGGGCAGCTTAGCAGGTGTGTTGTTTCCAGGTGACACCTTAAAGAAAAGAGGCCATGTCTGCTCTGCATGAACATTAAAAGTCCTGACTCACTGTGTGGTACAAGTAGGGGTTTGTCCCCAGGTCCTCAGCCAGAACGTCTCCCACTGGCTGCCCACACTTCTCCACTGCAGCTCCTGACAGCCAAAGAGCTGGGTTCAAATGTGCTGCAAGGCACAGGTAACAGGGGCAGAGCAGTTTAGTTTAGTTCCCTGCTGATGCCCGTCCACAGCAGAAAATCACCAGATAATTGTCCGTCTAGTGATTTCAATGGGAATTGAAGGTGCACAACGCCCTCCCAGGAGGCACTCAGTATCTTGCAGGACTGGGCCTCCAATTGCTCTGCACCTCCGTTTCCTCATCCAAAAATGGGACTAATAAGACATACCTGCCTCACAGGCGGGAGCTGAGGCTAAACTGATGAATGCTTGTAAAGCCTGCTGAGATCTGCAGCTGAACGGCATTAGAGATGTGCATGTGCTCAGGGGCACTATTCACTCCTCCAACAGAGCAGGACCTTTCCCTGTCTTCCATTTCCTCACACTTCACCCAGCTCATGGGTGATCCTGTTTAACCTGGCATCAGCCCAGAACAGTAGCCATAGATCTCTAGAGTCCTTGCTCACTGTTCTGGGCAGGGCTAGCTGTACCCCTATGCAATGGACTGCAGAAAGTAGACCAGACAGGCCTCCGAAGCTGTGACCGATGCACTACGGAGGGTAGCGGGAGAACCATTCTCCCTGTCGGGGCTGCTCCACCAAGGTCTCCATCCACGCTGGCCCGGTGCTGGTGGGCGTTGGCCCGGTGGAGGACAACTCTGTGGTTAGCCTTCCTCTGAACCCAGTGTTGTGATGGCTTGTGCACTACTGGCAGCGTCTGTCTGTGTGTGTGATATATTAGAGCGGGGCTAGAGGGACCAAACAGGGTGTCAAATTCCTTTTGGGTAGAAAAGGTCATAGTGATGGAATAGCGCCACCTAGTGATACATCACTTCCCAGGGCAATGGATGGTGCAAGCCAAAGACACTGGTCTGTGAGAACAATGAGCACCAGAGCTCTTACACGGGGACAAAGATCTGAAAGCTGCAGCAGAAGGGGCCCAAAAAGATACTGCACGAATAATACTAGGCACTTCCACAGCACATGCCAGCTGGGGATCTCAAAGCACAATGCTGGCATAACACATTAAGCTTCATTACACCCCTGTGCCGTGGGGACGTATCATTGCCCTGATGTTAGCAATGGAAAGTCTAATCCACAGAGAAGGTGAATGCCTCAACCAAGGCAACACAGGAAGGGCCAACTTGCCTCGCTGCTGTAATGCCATTGACTCCATGGGAGTTACTTCAGGGATGGATATGGCCCAGGGTCTGTATAAGAGCCAGGAACAGAACCAACATTTCTTGGTTTCCCGCCCTGCGGTGTGACCACAAAACCATCCCTCCCCCTATTACACATGCCATTAATCTGCAAGCTTCACCATTCACACGCAGAGCCGCGACAGCCTTTCTCCCCATCTCACGATGGGCTAGCAGAGGGCGGCGGTGAGGGCGCACATTAAAAAGAATTGGTTACTTTTGAAACCGTGCATTTACGGGGCCAGCACGAGGAACTGTCAGAAACACTTAAAATGAAACGCTAGCTGTCAAAAGCAATTGTGTAATTCCTGGTCCTTGTTCTGATTTGTACGCGCGAGTCGCTCAGGCTCCAGCTACAGAGCCAAAAAAACTAAAAACCAACAAAAAACCAAACCAAACCTTGTGGCACTGAGTCTCAGGTCAATTGACTCAGGCTCACCGGGCTAAAAATAGCAGCGCAGACGTTAGGAGTCAGGCTGGAGCCCAAGCTTGGAGACGCTCCCTCCTCCCCGCCCCCGCTGGGTTTCAGACCTCGGGCTCCAAGCTTGAATGTCTAGACTGCTATTTTTAGCCCTGCAGGGCATGTCCCGCAAGCTTGAGTCAGTTGCCTCGGGCTCAAATTTGCTACTGTGTTTTTTTGCTATGTAACCATACCTGAATTCAGTGATGCCTCTCCAAATTGTTAAAGCAGGTCTGACTGTAATGGTGAATTAACTGTTCCCAGAACATAGATTGCAAGGCCAGATGGGATCACTAGCTCATCTCACCTGACCTCTGGTATAACACAAGACACAGAATTTCACACAGTTCCCTCAAACGTGAGCCCCAAAACTTGCGTTTGGCTAAAGCATGTCTTCCAGAAAGCCATCCGGTCTTGATCTGAAGACATCAAGAGATGGAGAATTCATCATTTCCCTTGGCAGTTTGTTCCTATGGTTAATCACCCTGACTGGTAAAAATTGTGACATTTCTCATCTGACTTTAACTTCCAGCCACTGGTTCTTGTTATGTCTTTCTCCCATAGGTTAAAGCGCCCATTAGCACCTGGTTTAGTGCCCCTTTTCTCTAGTATGTAGAACTTCTGGGTCTCATATTTAGACAGCACCTTCCATCCAGTAGGATCTGGAAACCCTTTACAAACAGAGGGCTTTCAAGAGAGACCTGCTGCATGGCCATCAGCAAGCGCTGCACACAGGAAGCCGTTTGCAATGTAGAACAACAACTTTATAGACAAACTTTTGAATGATACAACATGTGCTGTTACTCTTACTTGCCACTAGATAGCGCTCTTTGCATATACTGACGCCATGTACATAGCCAGACAGACATGCATCTGACGAAGTGGGCATTCACCCACGAAAGCTTATGCTTCAATACATCTGTTAGTCTTAAAGGTGCCACAGGACTCTCGGTTGCTTTTTACTGCTTTATCTGCAACTCTTGTAACCGCCATCAGACCACTCCACTTAGTGAGTGAGATCTGAGAGGGGACAGCATAGGCAAGCACTTCATTAGCAGGGTGATGACTGTTTTGACTCATGTCTCCCCCACATCTCTTTTCTACCCTGTTTCATGTACCATGTGCTGGGTAATGACGTGAGAGGATGCTATTCTTGTTAAACTCACCTGGCTCTTCTATGAAAGCTATTATTTACACAGCTACTTCAGCTGCAGGTTAGCATTCCCAGCCATGTGCACACAACCTGATGTCTTGTCACCTCCTCCAACCTCTGCTCTGCCTTCCAAGTTTCAGGCAGGTTCTCTGTGTTCTTGTTAGTAAGGGAGTAGGTTAGGGTGACCAGATAGCAAGTGTGAAAAATCGGGATGGGGGTGGGGGGTAATAGGAGCCTATATAAGGAAAAGACCCAAAAATTGGGACAGTCCCTATAAAATTGGGACCTCTGGTCACCCCAGAGTAGGTATTTGAGGGCTTTGAGACCGACCGCTGCTCAGCACCAAGGGCCAAGCCTATCGCGTAACCTTACTTGGTATTTAGACCTAGTGCAATTATGCAGTTTGGACACAAGGGTAATAAACTTTATAAATGTCAGTATCTTGGCTAGATTAGGCAGGTGATTGGCCTCAGTGCAGTGCAGTGGTCCCAGTGCAGAGTTGGGTTTCCTTGTGCTCTTGTACCTCCTTAGCACTACTTACTTTGTGCTTATACACGCAATCCTGTACCCGTGCTGGGTAGGATGAAGCCTTTTATGAGATCACTGCTCTGCAGCTGTCGTGTTACTTTTACTTAATGTAGCAACTTGCATACCACTTGGAGGGAGGAGCCCAAGTTGCAGGAGGGAATAGTTTGGAGGAGGCACTGGGAAGTCAGTCTCTGTGCACATGGCTAGACTGTTAGCTGCGGTTGCAAAATCACTGTATGTAGTTCTCTTAATAAAAAGCCAGTTTAGTTTATAAGCATGAAGTCCTCACATATTCTTACCCCGTGTGTGGTACATGAAACACTTAATAGCAGGAATCATGCACAGGGAGACAGTGTACAGCTAGTGCCTCATTTGCGTGCTGAGGATCACAGCATGTCTCCCCAGACTCACCCATTGTTTAATGTGTGCTCTTGAGAGTAATGGAGCCAGCTTGCAAGGGGCTTGCAATTTACTCCAACTCGGTGCAGTGGGCCACAGATAACACGCAATCTTAGTTGTGCCCCCCCGTCACCTGTGCTCCCACGTGCACTGGAGTGCAACAGCCTTGCTGTGAACTGTGTCAACAATTAAAAAGGGTTAAGGCTGAAATGGGTAAAGAATACAGACAGTGCCTGATACTGCACTGGCTTGCACCTAGTCATTTACACTAGTAAAAAGAGGGTGCAGAATGCTACAAAGTCAGGATCACCAACCCACTCATTCACACCAGGGATAGCCTTTTATACTCACTTGCCATGCACTTTACACAGGTGGAAATGACAACAGGCAGCAGAGAATCAGGCCCACAGAATCATAGATTGTATGCCCCTGAGGGCAGAGACTGTGTCTTGCTGTGTGCATGGACAGCCCCTAGCACATTGTGGTCTGTATCCGAAGACAAATAACATACAATAACAATAACTTTATGGAACAGTCACAACTGCGTGCTTAGTTACACAGCAGTAGTAATGGCCAAGACCAACTCCAGTATCGCCGATCCCACACTATCAAAAATCATATCAGTCCCTTCCCCCCAAAATGATGAGATTGACTGAAAAATCATGAGATATTTTTTAAAATGAGGTTCTTTTATTTGAGTTCTGATTTTGGAGCCTTTTAAGGGTCATATTTTTAAACTTCTCCTCACAACCAGGAGGATTATAAACTTTCTTTTTAACTGAAAGCTGAGACTCTCAGGAAACAGCCTGAGTCATGGGCCAGAAAAACCCTCGGGTCACTAGACTTGTGAGAATTGGCCACCCTGGAAATCTGTGGAAAGGCCTCAGGGTGACTGTTATTTGTGCAGAAAAACCAGGGACTCCAAATAAAAGACATAATTTGTCTCTTGAGAACAGGGAACACTCAAGATAATTGAGTTCTCTTCTAGTGTTTACATCTTGCTAGAGGTCACAGGGCTAGAAGAACGGAAGTCATTGGATGGAACTAATACAAGGTAAATATGCACTAGAGAGATTATTATAAGATCCTTGTTTGGATGGTTTGTATTTCGTCTGCTCAGATGACACCGGGTGACGCCAAAGAGCCTTGAGCTTCAAGCACTCAATGGTCTTCAGAAAAATTCCATCTGCATCAGGGGCTGAATGAACACAAGTGATGCATGACGTTCCCAGGAGCCCTTAAGGATGGTTCAGAATAAATGAGTCATGCAGGATCTATGCGATCACAGGTGATAGATCCCAGAAACAAGGGCTCTTGTTTTTCTGTAATATGAGTCAATTCCCTGATTGCTTTGGCATGGCAAACAGCTGCAAAATGTCCATAGTTCATGCATTTATTACACTGTGTGCCTCTAGCTGGACATGCATTGTCTCTTGGAATAGGACTTTGTTCACACCTTGTGCATGTAGGCTGGACTTTGTCCCTCTTGCCTGGGAGTTCTCTCTCCTTCCTTAGGGGTTTTACGATGATGACTTTTAATACTCAAGTATCTGTTTATAGCTTGTAAGCTAGCTTTAGGTTTTTCATGCTGCTCCTGCCCTTGACTAATTCTGAATGCTTTCTATCTGTATAGGTGTGGCGAAGGTTAAATCGCTTTGCAACTGTAGCTGCTGTGAAAGATTTTTTTCTCGTAACCCAGGAGCCAGCCTGCCTCTGACATTTTCATGTTTTGCATTCCCCAAATCATAATTTTCAGCCAATGTATGCAGAGCTCTTATAAGCCATTCAACACTTTGCCCCAGTTCTTGAATTCTCTGGTTAAAAAAGGCTCTTTCGTAAACCACATTTATGAAGGGTATAAAGTATGGGTCAAATATAGCCAGAACCCTTTCATAGTCATCTTTATGACCGTCTTCAGTAAAGTCAAAGTATTTAAAGCTGTACCCTGCTTGCTTCCCCGTAGCATAAATTAGATATCCGCATATCTCCAGTTTCTTTGTGGCATTTGTTTGCAAGGTGAAATCTTGCAAAATACTGCTTCCAGCGTGTCCATTCTGTAGGTTTGTCGAAGCTGAAGTTCTCTGGGGGGCATTGGCATGTTGATGAGATCATGCAATTTTTGTTGCTTTGTTCCTTCTCTCTGCACCCTTTGTTGCTGTTCTTAGTTTACTCCTGACACCATGTCATGTTCCTGCACCAGATATGGACTGGTCACAGAGCTGGCTTATACACACCGGATCATAAGATCTTCTAATGCTCTGCCCGGTAGGGCTGAGGTTCGTTTAAATAAGGTATTTTACATACAGTGCCATATCGTGGGTGAACAGAATGATACAGTTTAGCATTCCATTACAACTCCTGCAGATTTCCATTGTGCGAGCTCTAGTGTTTTTTAAGCATCGGTGCTTGAAGAACTTGCAGCATCTGATCGCAGAATCTGTGCACACACGACTGTCTGATCCTTTGCAACCACATCCTGGGATGCTGTAGCCAACTCTAGTGGGACAGGGAGCGTTTAGTTCAAAGCTGATTGACAGCAGTGACAGAGTGCAATGGGTGAGCTATGAAATGCACCATGGGGGTAATCCACTCTTATGCAGAGGGCTGGCAAAAGGCCTCTGAACCACTTAAGTTCCATTTAAGCTGACATGTGATTCAGTTGGTGCCTAGGCCCTGTTCTGGCTCTCTGCATCGGGGTGTATTTCCCCCCTATGAATTGTCAGAACACTGAATAACTTTACCCTTGACAACTGGATTGTTTGCTGCCATTCCATATAAAGCAACTTCCATTCCATATGTTGCTCTCAGGATGGGTGTGGGGGAGGCAGGAGGGGTTAAATTGTCTGTGGGCTACAGCAGCTTCTGCAAAGATAGCCTTTTCTGGCTACCTGTATCCTACCCGTGTGCTGGGGGTTGGGAGATCCTGATGTTTGTTATCAGCTCCCAGCAGCTGACCCTCAAGACAGCGCCAGATCGAGTTCAGTCAAATCGGCCACACAGTTTTGCAGTTCATTGGCAGCTCTACCGCCTTGTGTTGTGATCCTCTCCTATTTCCGAAGCTAACCAGCGTTGAGCCAGGGCATTGCCAGAATCAGCAGTTTAATCCCCCAAATCCTTACTACCTGAGTAGTCAAAGTCAGCCACACTGGCCTCTTCCAGCTGTTACGGGCTTGGGAGAGTAGTGGTTTACCAGCATCAAGCCCTCCCCCACATCAAGGTCTTGCTGCCAGTGATCTCTGTGCAGAGATCCCCTACAACTGTATGGGGGAGAAGGCTCATAACCCCTGCTTATAGTTCCTCTTGTGGGCTGCCAATTTGCTTCCAGTGCCAGTGCAAGACCTTGGACCTGATCTGCAAAGTCATCAGCTCAGCGACATCAGTGACTGCCTCATCTTCATCCGTGACACCCTCAGGCAGCCGCATTCCTCGGGAGAAGGCCATTCACAAAGCCCAGCGTGACACGTGTGGAAGGTAGAAATGAAGTGTTCTCAGCTGAGTGGGTTTGGCTGTGGAGGAAACTCCCAGAGGAAGGCAGAATAATCCAGAGCCTAACCAGCATTAGGGCCTTTTGCCAGATCCTCCTCTCTGAGAAAACGTTCCCATCACAACTGGAACGATTCAAATTTTTAAAAATAATTGAACAACCAACAATAAATAAAGACCAGGATGGAAGAAAGTGTGTGTATAGGCTGGTGGAAGGGGAACTAGGCTGAATATGTATTTAACCAAGCAGAACCTTCCTTAACCTAGGAAGAGAAAAGAACGGAAGACTCCAGGAAGTTCACTAGAAGCACACCAAGCCATGTAAATTACTCGGGAAATGCTTACATACTATGACAACAGTTGCAATAGAAAGCCGATAGATAAGTAGACAGAGCTAGGCGATTTCTGCTATGAGCCTGTTACCAGAAGTCATATATTTTAATGAAGGGGAAACTGGAAAGCTATCAAAGATTTTTGGAGAGAAGACCGTTGCCAGACCCTGTTACAAGAGTGCTCTGTGCCTGCATATACATAAATAGATAACGGATAAGGTGCCAGTAGGTGACACTCAAGACTCTGGCACATAGCTCCTGGGTTTTGTAGGACCAATAAAACTTTGTGCGGTGCCCTGCAAATGGCTTCCTTTGTGCAGGTCCTAACACGCTCTTCAACCTCCCTCCCCATTTAACCACTGCTTTTTCTGAGGAGAAGACCAGAAGAAGTCTGGTTTCAACATACCTCCACGATAAAAGGTAACTTGCAATCACGCTCTCTCCTCAGCTGCTGCTAGAAATAGGGAGAACATTTTTTTTTAAAGCAAGAGCTTGGGGAATCCTGGGGAAAAGGAAATAAAAGATTCTCAAACAAGTCGCAGGATGCTTGGAAAAACCTCTGTGTTTGCTGGGCCCGTCCCAAGACGACTCTTTGTTTTTCTAACTCAGAAGTTCTTGTCTTCTCTCTTGGTTTTCTAAGAATGTGAACTTGGAGACCCCCCCCCCCGCTCCTGTTTAAACACTCATAAATATGAAGTTTAGACTTGGCTGCAGGATCAGCTCTGGAGTATCTGAATCCCACTGGGAACACATGCATATTTATATGCTCTGGGGCCAGATCCTAGCTTCACAAGAGAAGGGTGAGTTCCACCCCCTCCCCTGCTGGAATGCCTTTCCTGGTTGAAATTCACTCAGTGTATATGACCCCCATGCCCCACTTCAGCCCTTAACATGGCCTCAAGCATGCTCTCTGCTCTAGGGTGAATGTTTCCTGAGTCCAAGAATAGGTGGAACTACTGAGGGCAGAGAACTGCACACCTGAAAACGATGACTGGGGCTTTCTGCCTTCATCAGAATTCAACAGCCAGAACGTCACCAGCTGCTGCTCCCAGTGCAGTTCGACTCCTGCATCTTCACCGTGGCCCTGACTGTAAATGCCACGTAAGAGCACAATAGGCTGACCAAACAGCAAGTATGAAAAATCGGGACAGAGGGTGGGGGGTAATAGGCACCTATATAAGACAAAGCCCCAAATATCGGGACTGTCCCTATAAAATCGGGACATTTGGTCACCCTAGAGCACAAAAATTCTCACCCAGGTGGCTTGAGAGCAGCAAGCCCTGGGTATGGGCAGAGGGAATGGGCATTGTGATGTCACAAAGGAAGGGGGGGGGCGAGATCTTTGAGGCTCTGCTAAACCTCTTAGCGGATCCCTACTGAGCGTGCTCAAGAGTGGTTATTTAGAACCAGCCAAGCAATTCCTCATGGCCCTGGGTATTCTCCAAACGAGCACTAGTGAATCGCCAAGGTTAAAAGTTCAGCCCTTTCTGAGTTAGTCTGTGTGAAAAAATGTGTATCATTTCCCATCATTTTTTGCAGTGGGAAAAGTGTTGGTGGTTTGGTCCCCTCCATCCACCCCCACTCCCCCTGCCAACCTTGTATAATTCAGAAAAGATGGGACGACGATTTCTCAAACTGCCAAAAGATATTAATCTTTTGGCTGAGACCAAGACCTGAAAATTACAGCCCCAAAGAGAGACAAGGTGGTGGAGGTAATCTTTTTTATTGGACGAACTTCTGTTGGTGAGAGAGATTTATGGATTTACGGCTTTTTACAACACCCTATAACCCATTAACCACCTCTTTTTGTCCTATGACTGCTGAGGTGTTAACGGGCCACTCTACCTTGAATAGTCCCTTACAATATTACTTATGCCAAAAAAATCTGCTCCACCTTGCCTTTTGCTGTGATGCTGGGAGTTCCTTTCCCAAACCTGAAGAAGAGCCCTGTGTGGCTTCAAAGCATGTCTCTCTCATCAACAGAAGCACGTCCAATAAAAGATATGACCTCGCCCACCTTGTCTCTCTAATATCCTGGGACCAACATGGCTGCAAAGCCCCAAAAGAGACGTTTCCAGACAAAACTCAGGTCACTGTAAATGAAGCTGTTCTGCAGCCTTCTCTTTGACATTCTCTACCATGCACAAATAAAACAACAACAGCAACATCAGAACTGGGGCTCCGAGGTGATACCAATTAACAACAAGAAGAAGAACCACCTCCGACCACTTCCTGAGGCCCTGAATAACTTCCTGCTTTGGTTTATATCATCCTCTTGAAGATATGGAACACGATTTGTACAGCACCTAGCACAATGGGGCCCTGGTCCATAACTAGGGCTCCTAAATGCTATTGTAATACAAATAAATAAATAATAATAATAATATTAATTATTATTATTTAGGGCCTGATCCAATTCTTATTGAAGTCAGTGGAAAGGCTCCCATGGACTTCAGTAGGAACAAGCCCTTCAGGCCCAACTTTGCCATTGCACCTTGTGCAGATATTCACACGAGTGGCGGTATGTAACCATTCTGATTGGGCAGTGCTTTACCTCATGGGCTGGCCAATGTGGGTGACTGCCTAGGTCAGGGGGGCGTCATGGTCAAGAGGCAAGGAGCGGGGTGAGCCTGGGGTGTGAGGCCGCAGAAGGGAGTTCAGGGCAATGGTAGGGGGGAGGCAGCAGGGGCCAGAGGGGATGGGTGGGTGGCCTGGGGAGGCAGCGGGGGCCAGGAGCACCAAAATACAAGTTCACCCAGAGTGCCATTTTTCCTAAGGCCAGGCCTGGTTACATCCAGTTATGTTATTTATTATTTGTATTACAATAGAACCTAGGAGCCAGACACGCCAAACCCGCAGAAATTGAGCTTATTTTTGGCTTAATTGGCTTGTGAGTTGCTCGCTGGCTAGTGTTTGGCTTGTAGCTTGTTGCTTCTTTTGTTTTTTGATCGGTTCCCGGCAAGCCTGAGAAGGGGCAAGCAGGGGCAAGGGAGGGAGAGAGTCAGGGGTGCACAGCGGGCCCGCCACAGTCCCAGACTGCACGCCAGGGGGATCTAGTCACATAGAGTGTTGGGGTTCTTAGGGACTGGCTTGTTTTGGCCTTCTTTTGAAATGGGATTAGCTTAATTTTTGGCTTATTGTGAAAGTCGGGGTCCCTGTTTACCGCGTGAACGTTGGCAACTGTGCTAGGAGCACCAGTCATAGACCAGGATCCCATTGTGGTAGGTTCTCCACAAACACAGAGCAAAGAGACGGTCCCTGCCCCAACGGGCTTACAAAGTATCAGATAAGAGACAATAGATTGATACAGAGAAGAGAGAACAATGAGACGACATGGGACAGCACGATCAGCAGTGGTCTCCGTGCACCAGCAGCCTCACTGTTGCCAAGTTTTTGGTACGGATTTGAAGGAGGATCATGAGGTAGCCTGGAGCGCTGGTGTAAATGGCTCCACGAGGTACAGGGCATAGGGATGCTGTGACAAGGAGAGTGGTGCTCTGCCGCTGCCATGTTAATTCAGCCTCATAGCAAGAATTAGGCCTAAAAGCAAGGTGTAGCTAAGTGCCTTGTTATCATGATGAGGTCAAGCTGGAGCCTTTTTCTTCACTGGCACATTCATTCTCAGTCTATGCCCCACCCCTTTTTTATTCTGTGCTCTTGAGGAGAACAGGGTCAAAGCTCCATCAATATATCTTGGCATGGGCCCATCTCCAATTTAAATGCATCCTGTGTGGTAGCTGCCTTCCTCACTGTTGCCTTTCAAGCTGGATAAGCAAGACTTCTTTCCTACTCTGTTCTTTAATTCACTAGCCTAAGGGCTAGCTAAGGCATCCATGTTACACTTTCATGTCACTAAGTGTCCTCAGTTGTTAATTACTGTTTGAATACTCAAAAGGAACAGACCCCAGCCTCTTGAGTCATCCATATTAAAAGCCAGATGACTGTGACAATTCTCATACTGCACATAACAAATTAAACATCATAGTCTCATAACTTCTTTTGCCCTGTCTTCTGAAATTAGTCTCCTGCTTTTTATACCAATCTTAGAATCATAGAATATCAGGTTTAAAAGGGACCTCAGGAGGTCATCTAGTCCAACCCCCTGCTCAAAGCAGGACTAATCCCCAGACAGTTTTTTACCCCGCTTCCCTAAATGGCCCTCTCAAGGATTGAGCTTACAACCCTGGGTTTAGCAGGACAATGTTCAAACCACTGAGCTACCCCTCCCCCTGACAATCTTGCTACCCTGATGAGTGGCAGCAGAATTCTGGGACCTCGCAGATTGGCTTCTCATCGGAGGAAGATCCATGACGTGGAGATATGCTTTATTTACACACATATATCAGACAGAGGCAGTCACAAATGACATGCAGGAAACACCCTCTTTGAGAAATCCCAGCCCACACATCAGTACCTGGTTCCCAGGAAGCTTGTCTGTCCTCAGGAATTGTCTCCAGCTATACAGAAGAAAGAAATGAACAAACTCTCTGCTGCAACACGGGGCAAAATGGCACTTCAGAGAAATGCCTTTGAATGCTGGTTCTGTTGACTGACTGATGCTATGACTATTGTTAACTACCTCACAGAAGGACAGACACTGGAGCAGATTTGGAATTTTCTGACAAAACATTTTTTTGTTGGAAAATGCTGATTTGTCAAAACTAGAACTGTTTGTGGGAAAGGGTGGATTCTGACAAATCTCCCAAGTCAAAAACCATTTTGGAAGCAAAAAGAGTTCCAAAATTGCTGAAACGTGATGTTTTGAAATTTTCAAAATGAAGGGTTTCATTTTTTTTTTTGCTTTGAAACATTTTGTTTTGAAATGTTAATTTCTACTTTTAAAAAATGATATAAAAATATAAAAGGTCAAAAACAAAATAGGATGTTTCAAAATGTTTTGATTGACCCTGATTTTTTTCCCCAGCTTATTCACAAAAATTTTTGACATTTGCCCCATTTAGGGATGGGAAAAAATGTGAAATCTCAAAAACACTTATGGTACGGGAAAAACCCTTTCTTGCCCAGCTCTGGTGATGTTTAACTAACTAATGTTTATAAAAGCTCTTTGACATCCACATATAAAAGATGGTACAGATATAAGGCAAATAACAACCAAAGCACAGAATAATGTGTAACAAGTCAAGAATGGGAACAGATGAACAGGACCAATGAAGAGGACAAAATGGAACCCCCTCATCTGGAATAGGTGTCCAATTTCAGAGCCCACACTTCAAAAAGGGGGTTAAACAACTGGAATCGATTCAGAAAAGAGCCGTGAGATTGAGTCATAGTTTGGAAAACCTGCCTTATAGTGGCAGACTAAAGAAGCTCAATCTATTTAGTTTATCCAAGAGAAGATTAAGAGGTAGCTTGATCACTGGGCATGAGTACCTATACGGACAAGGGATTTCTGATAGTAGATGGCTCTTGAACATAGCAGATAATGCTATATTAAGATCCAGTGGCTGCAAGCTAAAGCTAGACAAATTCAGACTGGAAATAAAGCACATATTTTTAACAGTGACAGTAATTAACCACTGGAGCAACTTATTAAGAGATGTGGTGGATTCACGATCACTTGAAGTTTTTAAGTCAAGACTGGATGGATGTCTTTCTAAAGGATATGAAACAACTCACACAGAAGTTATGGGCTTGGTGCAGAAATTATTGAGTGAAGCTCTTTGGCCTGTGTTATGTAGAAGGTCAGACTAGATTGGGAATCATTAAGAAAGGGATAGATAATAAGACAGAAAATATCATATTAACTCTATAAAAATCCATGGTATGCCCACATCTTGAATACTGCATGCAGATGTGGGTGCCCCATCTCAAAAAAAGATATATTGGAATTGGAAAAGGCTCAGAAAAGGGCAACAAAAATGATTAGGGGTATGAAACGGCTTCCGTGTGAGGAGAGATTAATAAGACTGGGACTTTCAGCTTGGAAAAGAGGCAACTAAAGGAGGATATGATAGAGGTCTATAAAATCATGACTGGCGTGGAGAAAGTAAATAAGGAAGTACTATTTACTCCTTCTCATAACACAAGAACTAGGGGTCACCAAATTAAAATAGGCAGCAGATTTAAAAACAAACAAAAGGAAATATTTTTTCACACAACACACAGTAAACCTGTGGAACTCTTTGCCAGAGGATGTTGTGAAGGCCAAGACTATAACAGGGTTCAAAAAAGAACTAGATAAGTTCATGGAGGATAGGTCCATCAATGGCTATTAGCTAGGATGGGCAGGGATGGTGTTTCTAGTCTGTTTGCCAGAAGCTGGGAATGAGCAACAAGGAATGGATCACTTGATGATTACCTATTCTGTTCATTCCCTCTGGGGCACCTGGCATTGGCCACTGTTGGAAGACAGGATACTGGGCTAGATGGACCTTTGGTCTGACCCAGTATGCCTGCTCTTATATTCTTATGTTATGTTCTAGATGATCATAATGGTCCCTTTTGGTCTTAAAATACTTGAATCTATGAATCTGGCTTTGGCTAGAGCACTCCTTCTAGTGGTCAGAATTAACAGAACTGGTACAGATAAGACTTCAAAGTTCAAAGAACTGTGGAAGGTAGTTGTGGAAAACAGCAATGTGGTACAATCACTCTAGCTCACCACAACTGATGAATTACTGAAACTGCTCTAATTATATATAGCAACAGAGCCTTATTATCCACCACAAGGTCCTTTGCTGTGTTCTCTTCACAGTGCTTACACTAGGGTGTACTCTGTGTGAGCAAGAAATTACAATGAATCAAGTGTCCCTGCTAAGAGGTTTAATTGCATATAATGAATGTTTTGGTCATTAGGGATCATGTGAGATTTAATGTTGGCTTTTGAAATCATGAACTCACTCTGCACTCTCATGTCAAGAGCAAATATCCTTTGGTTTGCTAGTAAATACCAGCAGTAAACAAACCAAACTCTGTGGAGAAATTCTCATGTTCTTCCCCACAAAGCCAACTACTGTATGTCCCCCCCCGCATCTTACTTATCCACTCCTGTGAATGCCCATGTGTAATGATGGGGATGTTCGTCTGTGGGTCTTTTAAGAGTCAGCAATGGGTCACTGACCTTCCTGACCACTCCCCCGGGGCACTACAGACCTGATGCGAAATCCATGTTCAGGTAAAATTCACCATCAAAATCAAAGGGAATTCTGTCTGAATAAGGAATGCAGGAGCAGGCTCAATGCAGTATGTAGGGAAGGTCCTGGGAATGTTAGCACTGAGCACGGTAAGGTGTAGACAGTAGTAGTGTCAAGGATGGGTTGCCACTTGATGGGCCCCAGTTAAGAGTATGGCTCTTGCTGCTGGAATGGGGAAAACCAGGCCTTGAGTTGCTTCCTCACTCCTGTACTATTGCCGCGGGGGATTATGGGAGCCCGGCTCAGTTTCCTCTCTGCATGCTCCTGCTTTGGAGGTAGAAGGAGAGGGTGAGCATGTGAGCTGATGGGTGGGGGCGCCCCCATAAGAATGGCCACCCAACCAGTCACTTATTTTACTTGTGCTGTAGGCCTGCCCTGTATCTCTGGGCACTGCACCCAGGACCTAGGCAGGAGAGGTGGCTGGGCTAATGAAATCAGTGGGAGATTTGCCTGAATTAGGACTACTGAACTGGGCCTTCATGAGTTATGTCCCTCCATCCCAGACACTCCCATCTCCTCCCTCATCTGTTCAGACATGAGCTCTCCCTGCCCACTCTTACAACCAATAATGGCAACAGGAATGAACAGCTCATAAATCTCCTCCTCTCTCCTTTGGGGCTTTCACAACATTTTTCAGACTCTGCCTCGGAGGGGCTGAGGTTGCTCAGGGCTGTGGAATCTGTGCTTGGATCCTGAGGGAACAGTCTGTTCCCTGCCCTAGCAGGAGACAGCGAGCTCTCTGCATGTGTCCTTCTCAGGCTGCCTCTTCAGATGCCCATCGAGCCTTTGCTGTCGGTTCGTTCCTCGCTGCTGGTGCTGCTCGCACACACTAGGGATATGTGGCAAAGGACACACGCTAGCTCCTGGCCACAGCCCAATGAGGGAACTCAATCCCAGGGTGGCACTGCTGGTGCCAGTAGTTGGCAAACACTGCCCATTGGTCAGCAGAGCCAGAATCCTGAACAGGATTGGCTTTAGGATTTGTAGGGCTTTTCCCATGCCCCAGCTTGCGATTCTTCTGCTGGAGGTGGGGGAATAGGACTGTGAGAAGCCTCCTCCTCCATTCCCACTTTCAGAGTAGGTCCTTTAAGGTCTTCCCATCTGGTCCTCCTTACCAAACGTGGCCTCCTACTCCAGACCTACTGCCAGAAGTGTGTGGGTCGTAGAGTGTGAATTAGGCCACGTGCTCCTTCCTTCTTCACTCCAGCAGCTAAGGAAGGCTGTCAGTTGCTGAGGCTATGGAAGGATCTCAGAGAACAGTTGCTTGTGCTGAAAGCCAGCCTAGGAATCATATTAACCAAAGGCGGATTAGCCACTGGGCCAACGGGGCCTATTCCCAGGGTCCCTGGCCAATTGGGGGCCCCCGGAAAAATGGGTGCCCTTGTGCCCCAACCCCACTCCCCCCGTTGGCCCAGAGCTCCTGTCAGGGAGCGGGGATGGGGCAGGAGGGCTTGCCCCACTTGCTTGCCCAGCGCTCCTGCCAGTGAGTGGGGCAAGCCCCCGTGCCCTGACCCCACTCCCCGGCAGGAGCACCGGTGAGGTGACTGGGGGGCAGGGACTGCAGGTGGCAGGGGTGGGGAGGAGGCCCCAGTTGCTCTGGGCCAGGGCCCCGCAATACCCTAATCCACCTCTGATATTAAGAAAAGTGGGGATGGAGTAAGACCGCCACTAATGCCTTGGGAAAGGGAGCGTTGTTGAGATAGGGCACTCAGCCCCTGGGGGAGAAGGAGGTCCTAGCATCACTGCTGAGGTGCTAGACTTACCCCAAGCAGGTGAGACAAAGGGCCATTAGCTGTAAAACCCTGCTGCCCATATTTCTGAACAATATTAAACTCCATGGGCCTGGCCCAAAGCCCACTGAAGTCAATGGGAATCTTTCCTTTGACATCAGTGGCCTCTGGATCAGCCAAACTTACCTGAACAGCCAGGATCTCCTATTTTGCCTAGCTGTGCACCCCATTTGGGAGGAGATGAGATCATATTAAGGTGCTGAATTCATAACTTCACTGGCCTCTGTGCAATCACAGAATCATAGAATCATAGAAGATGTGGCCTCACCAGTGCCGAATAGAGGGGAATAATCACTTCCCTCGATCTGCTGGCAGTGCTCCTACTAATGCAGCCTAATATGCCATTAGCCTTCTTGACAACAAGGACACACTGTTGACTCATACCCAGCTTCTCGTACCCTGTAATCCCCAGGTCCTTTTCTGCAGAACTGCTGCCTAGCCATTCAGTCCCTAGTCTGTAGCAGTGCATGGGCTTCTTCTGTCCTAAGTGCAGGACTCTGCACTTGTCCTTGTTGAACCTCATCAGATTTATTGTGGCCCAATCCTCTAATTTGTCTAGGTCACTCTGGACCCTATCCCTGCCCTCCAGCATATCTACCCCTCCCCCCAGCTTAGTGTCATCCGCGAACTTGCTGAGGGTGCAATCCATCCCATCATCCAGATCATTAATGAAGATGTTGAACAAAACCAGCCCCAGGATAGACCCTTGGGGCACTCCGCTTGATATGGGCTGCCAACTAGACATCGAGCCGTTGATCACTACCCGTTGAGCCCGACGATCTAGACAGCTTTCTTGAGTTATGCCGGGGTGCATTTGGCCCTGTACCTCACACGGCCTGCCAAGTAGCTATGGCTGATGAATGCTTGAATAAATGCATTCTATTCCAGGCATCCGTGGGCTTGGTGCTTTCTGTGCTGTTGAGCTATACAGTGATGTCACACAAAGTGACCGGCTGGCATTTGCATCCGGGAGAAGAGAGACATTCCCCGCTCTCCAAACAGCCATTCAGATGTGGTATCTCTTGCAGCATCATTTGTGCGTAACTGGAAGACAATCAGGTAGTTTGGTCCTTTCCCTATTTGTGTCTGGCTGATAGAGGGCATGACCCAAGGCAGCAGACACAGTGCAGTAATTACACGCTGCAGTCAGATGGTTCTTCTGATTTTGAAAAAGTTGTTTTTCTGACTTATAAAATAACCCAAATGTCTGAGGGGCTTCAGAAAATATTGATTGGCCCAAGCCACAGAGGGCACAGACGAATCTGGACTTTCCTAAAGTGCTAGAGGATATTTGTTTCAGTCTCTTAGAATCATAGAATCATAGAATATTAGGGTTGGAAGAGACCTCAGGAGGTCATCTAGTCCAAACTCCTGCTCAAAGCAGGACCAACCCCAACTAAATCATCCCAGCCAGGGCTTTGTCAAGCCAGGCCTTAAAAACCTCTAAGGATGGCGATTCCACCACCTCCCTAAGTAACCCATTCCAGTGCTTCACTACCTTCCTAGTGAACTAGTTTTCCATAAAATCCAACCTAGACCTCCTCCACTGCAACTTCAGACCATTGCATCTTGTTCTGTCATCTACCACCACTGAGAGCAGCCAAGCTCCATCCTCTTTGGAACCCCCCTTCAGGTAGTTGAAGGCTGCTATCAAATCCTCTCTTACTCTTCTCTTCTGCAGACTAAATAAGCCCAGTTCACTTAGCCTCTCCTCCTAAGTCATGTGCCCCAGCCGCCTGATCATTTTTGTTGCCCTCTGCTGGACTCTCTCCAATTTGTCCACATCTTTTCTGTAGTGAGGCCCCCAAAACTGGATGCAATACTCCAGATGTGGCCTCACCAGTGCCGAATAGAGGGGAATAATCACTTCCCTCGATCTGCTGGCAATGCTCCTACTAAATCATGAGTGATGTGGAGAAAGTGAATAAGGAAAAGTTACTTACTTGTTCCATAATATAAGAACTAGGGGGCACCAAATGAAATTAATGGGCAGCAGGTTTAAAACAAATAAAACATCCACCACCTAGAAAAACCTCATCACTTGTTTGATCATCCCTTATGGAAACCTCAGATCATACAGCGTCATTCTTGGGGCTTCTTATTGTATCCTATCTACTTTGACATGCTGGGCTCCTTTGACATTTTGACCACATATTTGGGTGCCCAGATGGGAGCTGATATCTTTGGGAATGATCTTCCTTCCTCTCACTCTTTAGGGTATGTCTACACTACTGTGGATCGAAGCTGTGACGATCGATCCCTTGGGGGTCGCTCTCCCATCAACTCCGTTACTCCACCAGAATGAGAAGCATAAGGTAAGTCAACAGGAGAGTTTCTCCCATTGACCCAGCACAGTGTGGACACCGCAATAAGTCGACCTAAGCTATGTCGACTCCAGCTACGTTATTCATGTAGCTGGAGTTGTGTAACTTAGGTCGATTTAACCCCGTAGTGTAGACCTGTCCTTTGTCTGTCTTGTCTATTTGGATTGTTAGCTCTTCAGATAAACTGTCTACACAATGGGTCCCTGATCCCATTTGGATTCTCTTGGTGCCACAATAACACACATAATAATAATAAAATGTGAGGATAGAATATTGCCTTACATTCGAAGGCAAAATGAAATCGATGACCTTAATTATAATGTTCCTACTGCATATATAAGTAGAACTGGTCGGAAAATGGAATTTCCATTCTGTGTGAAATTCTGACTTTTCAAAATTTGGTTTAGCTCTGAATGAATGAAAAGTCAACATTTTTCGCAGAACAGAAATTCCAAAAACATTTGATTCGGAAATATCCATCATTTTGTTTTGATAAGGTAAAACTGTTTTGCTTGTTTTATATTATAATGTTGACGTGAAACATTAAATACAATATATATAGTATTAAATAGATAAATGTAATGTATTATTAAAATCAATAATTTAATACAATCTAAAATTCAAATCTAAATGAATTGAAATGATAAAGTTGAAACAAAATGTTTCGACGTTACTGAAACAAGCAAGTCAAAACAATTGGTTTAGTCACTTTCCCGTTGAAAATTTAATCAGAATCTACATGATTCCATGAAATATTTTGATTTTGACAAAACTGCAACTTCCGATGGGAAACCGTTCTCTGGAAAAATTTTCAAGCAGCTCTATATCTCACCAATAGCCTGTGTTTGTGTACACATGTCCCTCTATCACCCACAGCTCACCAGGGCTTTCAGCCTCAAAGGGTATGTCTATACAGCAAGCAGCAGCCTGAGGTAGCAAGTCTGAGAGCGTGTGACCCTAAGACCCAGGCTCGTGCTATGGCACTAAAACTAGCTGTGTAGACATTTGGGCTCAGGCGCTGAAGCCCATCCCCTGCCCACCCTAGCTTCAGAGCCCACGCTCCAGCCTGAGCCAGAATGTCTACACAGCCGTAGTGTCAGCCCCTCAAGCCTGAGTCTGTAGACCAGCCTTCCAAAGGGAGCAGCGGGGGCAATAAAACCTCACTGGTTTCAAGATTGAGCTTGATAAGTTTCTGGAGGGGAATGGTGTGATTGGGGTTGTCTACAAAGGCATGTGGCCCATCTGTGACTGCTAGCAGGAAATATCTCCAGCGGCCAGAGAGGGGACACTAGATGGGGAGGGCTCTGAGTTACTACAGAGAATTGTTTCCCAGGTGACTAGCTGGTGGGTCTTGCCCACATGCTTGGAGTCTAACCAATCACCATATTTGGGGGCTGGAAGGAGTTTTCCCTGCAGTCAGACTGGCAGAGACCCTGAGTTTGTTTGCCTTCCTCTGCAGCACGGGTCACTTGCTGGTTTGAACTAGAGTGAATGGTGGATTCTCTGTAACTTGAAGTCTTTAAATCATGATTTGAGGACTTCAGTAATTCAGCCAGAGGTTATGGGTCTATTACAGGAGTGGATGGGTGAGGTACTGTGGCCTGCGATGGACAGGTCAGACTAGATGATCTCAGTGGTCCCTTCTGGTCTGAAAACCTAAGGGTTCTGAGACTCGCTGCTGCTTGCTGTGTAGACGTAACTTAAGAGGCTCAGGACTAGAAATTCCATGTCAGGTTGGAGACACCGCCGTGGTGTCTATCCATATCAGCTCCAGTAAGTGCTATTACTGTAACAAATTAAGAAGGCGATAGTGATCCAGCCTTTTGCTAATGACTTTTAATTACAGACCCAACCAACAGTATTTGAAATGCTGAAGTGCTGCTGCGTGTGCTTCATGAACAAGCCCCCAGGTAACCGTGCTACTGGCATCACTCCCACCAACCAGGAGAAAGGGCAAGCGAACTGTCTGTGGGGGGAAACGGGGTCTGATTCTCTCCTCTCACAGGGGTGGCTGCTCTGATGTCCATGGGGTTACAAGGATGACACATCGGTGTGAGGAGAGACCCGGGCCCAAAGTGTCTAAAGGAGGCAGTCCAGCTAGAAATGAAGGGCCAGATTGCGACCCCTTAGTGACACTGTTGAGCAGCTCCTGGCGAAGGTGACTTCAGTAGATGTGCTCACCACGGTTAGAGGGGCCTCCTCACAAAGGGCTTGTGAGCTAGCAGTATGCTTCACATGGTCTCTGGGAACGTCTGAGCGACTCCGTTCACAACCTACTTGCTTTTACTCCAGCATGATGCTGAGACCAGAACCGTTGATCCGAACCCTGTTCTGTTGGGAGGGGGGGTGTCTATGGGCCACCACAGCAGCCCCGAAGGGCCAGAACACACTGTATTTCAGCCAAGTCCCCTCCCTCTTCCCCCTCCCCCGTCACATTGCTTGTATGCCACTATGGTGCAGGTTATGTGTGTGTGTGTGTGTGTGGGGAGGGGGGTAGGGTGACCAGATGTCCTGATTTTATAGGGACAGACCCAATATTTGGGGCTTTTTCTTATATAGGCTCCTATTGCCCTCACATCCCCGGTCCTGATTTTTCACACTTGCTGTCTGGTCACCCTAGTGTGTGTGTGGGGTCAGGCGACCTTTGCTGGCCCCTGGGAGCTGCTTCATCCAGGTTTCGCTAATCAGGGACCAATCTGCATGAACAGCTCTAAGCCTTCCTGTTGAAAAGCAAAACTACGAGTTGTACAGAAGAGGCGACAGGGAGATGATTTTTGGATGCCAAACTATTGCCACCCACTGCTCATAATCCCACTGCTTTCCCGGCTCGTGTTCCAAATGTATTACCTGCCCACCTAGCACGCTAGACACTGTAATTTTATACGAGCATCAGCTGCATCTATATCCACGAAATAAGCTCTCCCTAACCCACCACGAGGCAGATCCTCCCCTAAGGCCCCACATATATCGCTTTGTTCCACCTTCTCAGGGAAAGCTGCCAGGCCCTTCAGCAGGCTCTGAAGGTCAAATGATCTAGGCTCTGTCTGGCCAAAGAGGGGATAATAGGGGGTGGAGGTGTGAGCTCAGAGTTGAGTGTCCTTCCCTGAGAATGTCCTGCCAATTGAACAAGGGGCTAGCACTTCTACCGATCGCAACTGCGACTGCATCGGCCCAAGAGAGAGAAGTCTTTCAGGTACTCAAAGAGTAGAGGCCCAAAACCTGACAGCTAGACAGTATTCAACAGGCACAGGCATGGGAGTTAATCGACTATGTTGCTGGTGGAATACACTCAGGTCACAACGCAGCAAGGTTAGGAAAAGGCATTTACACCGTCCTAGATTTTGGAAAGTCTCATCAAAAGCCTGAGTAAAAGTGTTTCAAGCAGAAATAGGAGAGGGAGAGCGAGAGAGAGCGAGAGATGGGTTCAGGGTCCTAAGTAACTGAGATTCTTGAACTGCAGCTCAATGGTGAAGTAAGAGACTATCTGCTTCACTGAATGTGCCTGTGTTGAATGAGTATCCACCCAGTACTAGCTCCCTGTGCACCGGGCCAAAGGTACATCTCTAGAAGGATTGCTTGCAGGGCCGGCTCCAGGCACCAGCTTAACAAGCAGGTGCTTGGGGCGGCCAAGGGAGAGGGGCGGCACCTGCGGCAATTCGGGGGCGGCAGGTCCCTCACTCCCTCTAGGAGCGAAGGACCTGCCGCTGAACTGCTGCCGCTGATCGCGGCTTTTTTTTTTTTTTTCGTTGCCGCCGCCGGTCGCGATTTTTTTTTTTGCTTGGGGCGGCAGAAATGCTGGAGCTGTCCCTGATTGCTTGGGGACTGTCATGCCTTGGATTGTTCCAAAGTCCTGCTCAGGAATCTGGTGACATTCCCAGGACATTGCATCAGGCAAGACAAAAGGCATATCCTGGCTATGTGATACATGCTGCCATAAGCACCTGAATACTGCTCAGTCTTGAACGGTCCTAAAGGTTTCAAAATAAGAGACTATACCCATTGCTCTTCACCTTCTGAGGTCATGTACAACAGGGCAATGTGTTACCAAACCAGATATTTCCCAGATGGAGGGAGTCTATAAGGAGGAGGTCCCATACAAATTAGCCCAGTTTAGATGCAGAGTCAAGGAGTTGAAGGGCAGAAGGACCGCCAGGTCATCTAGTTTGAGCTCCTGAGATCACAAGCCACCAACACCACCCAGCCACCCCCAGACCTAGCCCAACAACCAGAATTAGATCAAAGTATTACAGCCCTCAGGAGATTACACTACCACAGGTAGAGAAAAGAAGACACCAAGGTCCATCAATGCCCAAGACCCTTGCAATGACACGGAACTGATTTAGTGAGATATACCCAGACGATGCTAGCATATAATATAATAGCAATATAAATATTTCTGAGCAATATGTATTTTTTGTCTTTAGAATGTGCCAAGTTGCACAAAATGGCTTGTTCACTGGACCCCACTTAATAGCTAAACAGTGTAGTTGTCACTTTTAAGTTACCACATGGTTCTTTCTAAGGAAGCACTTTTATTCTAAGGTAAAAGCACTACAGAGAAAACATAGTAAAAACAATAAAAGAACTTACATGCGTGATAATAAGCTTACTCGAGATCAACCCAGCTCCACCAAGGGCTCAAACCCCACTCCAAGCAGCCCCTCCCACCAGTCAGCTTCCCTGCCCCCACCAGCAAGGTCCCTCTGACCAGCTCCCCCCAGCTTTTCCCACACTCCATCCATCCCCCCCAACCAAGCCCCTTGCCCCACCCCCTCCTACTCCATCCAACCCTCCCAAGAGAAATACCATTGAGCTGAGCATGGGACCTCTCTTTGCTCAGCCCGTCACCATTATCTTTCATACCCTGCAATGTGCTGGCCACTGTCCCCACACATGGAAAGCCATTCCCCGCCCCAAAGAGCTTGCAGGCTGACTCTCTTTGCCCCATGCCATCAGTTGACTGAGGATGCAAGTGGTGACAGGTGGATCAGATTGTGTAAAACCCTGAGGGACTAATTTTGCAAGGGGAGGAGCATCCTCAACGCAGCTGAATTTAATGGGCATTGAGCATCTCAGAGCGTTTGTCTAACATAAACCACTGTCCTGGACCATACACGGTCCTCCACCGGGGATAAGTATCATGCTTTACAATGTGGAGAAGTAATGGTACAACAGTTAAACTGGTGACACAACAATCCCTTGGCTGGCATACCGTAAGGACCGCTTATGTTTGAGCGCCCACCACTGAAACAAGTTTATACGACACAACCTTCAACAAGCCCTTTTCATTACAAAAATAAAAATGCCACCTCCCCTCCCGCACCAAACTGTCAACGTAACATATGGGCCCAGACTTACACATCACACATCATTATAGATTCAAACTGAATCACTTCCTCCTATTCCTGGAAAGAAAACAGACCTTCTCTGAAAATGGAAAATAGAATGAAAAGAAAAAACCCCAACTCTTTCTTTTTACAGTATGAATCCGAGATCATGCCCAATGCACAACCTTAGTTTGTGTTACCATGAATGGAAAATGGAAAGAAAGGCTCTAAAAGAAGAAATTGTTGTACAGAAGAGCCTTGTTTTCCCTCAGTCAGACACAAGGAACAACTCAATTGCGATAAAGTGATATGGAGGCGGGGTGTGTGTGTGTGTGTGTCAAAGCTCTCTGTATGATCCATCCATCCGGGGCTTCGAGAAGAGGATGAGAGTTGGTCTCTCCCCTTTAGAGGCCAGTCCTGTGCAAGGCCTCGAACTGTCTTGCGCCACACAGGATTAAGCCCCCGGAACTCCACACCAGCCAGGCTCCTTTTTTGAAAGCCTTTCCCCAATATATCATTGAGACCGAGGCCTAGGAATTAGACATACTATGGACAACAAGACTATCCTGACCCCCCAGCTGTGGCTTGGGAGGGCTTGTTACAGCTGTGTGTGCGGGGGGACGGATGACACAAATGTCCTCTTTCCACCTCCCTGATCCTGAGCTGGCTGGTCATTGGCATAAACTAGAGCAGCCTGAGAGCTGCTCTAATTTATGTCAGCCGCTGCTAGAGGATTCCTGAGGGTATTCCAGCAGCTGGGGATTGGTAGGGTGTCCAGACACCCCAGCTATGACCCTTTCCCTTCAAGTCAGGTCCCCTATACCAATGGCTGAAGGGCGGATGGCAAAGGAGGAGCTGTAGTGGCACTATGAAGGGGGGAATCGCCAGTGGCCAGCTAAGCTCCATTGACGTAGCTCTATTGATTTCCGCCATGTACGCAAAACTGAGGCTCTAGCCCCATCTCTCTCCGTCCAGCATGCGTGAGGCTGAGGCAGAGAGCTTGGAATCCTGCGTAGCCCCAGAACGCAGCTAGCCCCAGGCCTTTGCTGTTACGGCTGCTGCTTTTCTTGGCATTTCTCATGGCTCTTATAGCCAAGACGGCAGATACCTCACAAGCCAAGAATGTCCCGTTGACCCCTCCAAGCAGGACGGCGCACGGATTTCATTCTAAAAGCCGAGAGACCCTCTTATGATTGCCCACAACCCTCCTTCGGCTCCTAGGTTTGGATTTGCAGCAGAGCGTGCAAATGCGAGAGGATGCCCATCTGGCAGCTTTCTGGTGTGGTGTCAGGAAGCAAAATGCAGATAAATATCCCCCCCCCCATCCTCCTCCCTCTCATGAAATGCCATGGCCAATCAGCATGGGATAGGCTCCAACCGCTCGTTTCCCCCGTGACTTCAGAGTCTGGAGAGCTCATCAACTTGTCCTCGAGCCCTGAGAGGTTACGAGCCCTAAGGCTGCTCCCCAGCCTGGTCAAGGGGAAGGAACTTTTAAAATTTCACAACAATACTGCATCACAGGCTGGTTGTTACTAAGAATAACAGGTGTTTGAATAGCATCTTTTACTCAGAAGGAATACCGAGAGCTTTACAGACGGGTGTGTACAGAGAGATCACCTCTTCACACAGCTTGGCAGAGACAGAGACTACTCCAGATTACCTACACTGTGTCTACACTTAAATTGCTGTAGTGCTTCAATGTAGCCACTCACGGCAGTGATGGGAAGGGCTCTTCTGTCAGCATAGTTACTCCGTCTCCCCGAGAGGCGGTAGCTGTGGGTATGTCTATACTTACCTCCGGGTTCGGCGGTAAGCAATCGATCTTCTGGGATCGATTTATCGCGTCTTGTCTAGATGCGATAAATCGATCCCGGAAGTGCTCGCCGTCGACACCGGTACTCCTGCTCCGCGAGAGGAGTACGCGGAGTTGACGGGGGAGCCTGCCTGCTGCGTGTGGACCCGCGGTAAGTACCTTGTAGTTCGAACTAAGATACTTCGACTTCAGCTACGTTATTCACGTAGCTGAAGTTGCATATCTTAGTTCGAACTGGGGGGTTAGTGTGGACCAGCCCTTTGTCTAGGGAAGAATTCGTCCTTCGCCCTAGGGCTGTCTACACTGGGGGTTAGGTTGGCTTAACTCAGGCTTCGGCTTCAGTCCCAGGTGGCAGAGCTCGGGGCTCTGGGCTTCAGCCCTGCGCGGTGGGGCTTTGGCTTTCTGCACTGGGCCTCAGTGAGTCTAATGCCATCCTTGCTTGGAGGATCCCCTGAAACTTCCTCGTGGCCCCTCAGGGGCCCCCGGACCCCTGGTTGAGAACTGCTGGGTTCTCTATCTATCTCACTCAGGGGTGTGGATTTTTCACACCCCGGAGTGATATAGTTGGGTCAATTTAACTTTTTGGTGTAGACCAGGCCTCAGATTGTAAACTCTTTTGGGCAGGAACTATCTTTCTGTTCTGTTTGTACAGCACCTTGCACGTCATGGGAGCTGGTCAATGACTGGGACTCCTGGGCACTACTACCACACTACAAGTAAATAATAACAATAATAATAATACTCTCAAATGATCAACCTTTTCACACTCTGTGTTTTAATAAATGATCATTGCTAAATTCCTTTTCCTTCTTTCACTTGCTTAGACCTTTTTACCTCGGTTTTGCCACCATTTGCTCAGCTCAAACGTTTGCCTAGGGACAAATTGTGCTCTCAGTGACATCAGTGCTAAACGGAGTAAAGTCAGGGGAGGCACTCCAGATTTACGCCGATAGCAGGATCTGGTAAAATGTGCCAAATCCAAATTCTAAGGTCTGTACAAAAGCTGCAAAGGGACAGCAATTTGTTCTGCACTAGAAATTAAGTTAAAGAGATGAAATTAAATAATTAAAAAGAAAATCAGGGAAAAACTTCCTAACTGTGAAACTTTCTAAACTGCAAAATAGTCTCCCGAGGGAAGTCGTGTAAGCCTCATTGCTTGGGATGTTTAAAACTGGAAGGAGAATGTACGGTTAAGAACAACCTTGTGGTGGCAGGATGAGATGGCCGAATCGGTCTTTTCCATCACTGTTTCTGTGATTAGGAGTCCAACTCTTATCATTATGTTTAAATGAATGAAAAAGAAATGCCAGTACTATAAATACTGTATCACTTTAAGCTACAAATGGGCCCAGATCCAGTCAAGTTCAGAGTTCAGGCCAAATCAGGACTTGGATTGAATGGCGCTGAGATCTTGCAGTCTGTTCTCACCAGTTTTCCACCCCCTTGAGTAGTAAAGCTGTCATGAAATCAGCTGTTTGCACGAGATTCCTCCTTTCCTGGGTTGGAAAGATGTCAGCTGCATTTGAACCAGCACTGGGAAAGGGAAATTCACCTCCACCAGTGACCAAAATCACACTGGCAGGGATCTGAAGTCAAGCCAACAAACCCTATCAAACGGCATTACACATGCAGGGTTATATTTTATGTTACAGTACCTAGAGGAGCGCCTCTACCTGAGATCAGGTCCCACTGAGCTAGACATTGCACACCCATAGTAAGAGACAGTCCCTGCCTCAAGGAGCTTAGTCCAACTAGCCAAGACCGCCCTTTCCTCATTTTACAGACGGTTTTGTTTTTTATTTATAGGTTTTCCTATGAGACTCCTGGCTGACGTATGTAAGTGGAAACCACTGGTGTTACAGGTGCCTGATCTGCAGGGGATCTGACTCTGTTACAGACCCATCTACTGAATCTTGGTGCTTTAACGGCTCATGCTTTTAGCTCTCCACATCCCCAGTCTAATCTGCATCGCCTCAGCCAAGATAGCGGCGGTCACATAAGCGCCTCGCAGGCATTAATGGATTTCGCCTCTTCTCATTCTTGTGAGGGATGGGAGTATTCGCATCCCCGTTTTACATATAGGGAACCTCTACGCACAGAGAGATTGAGTGACTTGATCAAGCTCATACGGGGAATCTGTGGCAGAGCTGAGAACTGACCCTGTCCCTCCTGAATGCCAAACCAGTGCCTTAGCCACAAAAGCATCCTTCCCAGCCT
This sequence comes from Terrapene triunguis, assembly GCF_002925995.2. NCBI lineage: Eukaryota > Metazoa > Chordata > Testudines > Emydidae > Terrapene > Terrapene triunguis. The sequence goes on along the minus strand of NW_020664417.1, from coordinate 95,845,011 downwards.
GCTTTTGTCTCATAACTATTTTTAAGCTGAAAAAGAGGGGTCCTTTTTTATTAAGGTGCCATCCACAATGGCAGGATACCCATCAATCTTCAGGGTGTCAGTCCTAAAGCTGCAAGCTGCTATCTCCTCCATGCACACCACTGGACAAATTGTCTTGGTGCATTCTGTGAGCGTGTCTGCTTTTCCTTGATACTTCGGAGCTTGGACAGTGGGAGAGGCAGGATAGGAGCCTAGGTGGATCCACCTAGTGTGGCACATCCTATCTGCAACCTGGCAAATGTATCGCAAGTGCGTCTGAGGGCAAAGAAGGACAGAATCTGGGGGAGATGATCTCTCCTGCGCTCTCAATTCCTCTGCCACTCTGTCCTTCAGAATCAAATTGCTTATGATGCTCTCTGGAAGGCAACAGGTATTGAGAATGTGAGCAGCAGAGAACGGCGAATCAGCGAGTGCCTTTCCAAAAGGATTAAACGCACCTCAATCCTTGGTGGACGGGGCACTCCCAAGAGGAAGAGAAAGAAAAAGAGACGTGAAAGTGACAATAAACAAACAAATCAGGAGAAAATAAAATTGACTTTCCCAGCTCCGATTTCCAACCCACTTGACCCAGTCGCCATGGTGATTGTACCCATGAGATTTGGAGACAAGATGACGCCCATCTGGCAGCTTTCTGATGTGGCATCAGGAGTCAGACACAGAGAAGTATTCCCCCCCCCCCATCCCCCTCCCCCTCATGAACTGCACGTCACGGTTGGCTGCTGTGGAGTCGGAAGGCTTTAAAAAGCCCCAGACATGTGTTTTCAGTTGTGCAATTTGCAGAGCTATTTTAAACCTGACTTTGGAGGGAGGCAGAATGCTGCTGACTGGACAAGCCTGGGCCCCAGTAAGCAGATAGACTCTAGGAAGGAAAGGCAATCATATGAAATAAACAATCTGAAGCCCTCCCTCCAAGCACATATGTTGAGGGTAGGCGGTGGCATGCTTTTTTGGAGGGACTCTACTCTGGGATTTGTAACTGGCTTTGTGGGTGAGCTGAGGACACTCTCCGGAACCAGAACTGGTGTTGGCCAAGCATCAAGCTTGAAATACCAGAGTGCCTTTTATATTGAGTTGTGGGGAATTGTCCATTCCTCGCAGCTGGCTCAATGCCATAATTCACTGCCCTCTTCAGGAGGGCAAGCGTAGTCCGTCCTCTAATCATCATAACAAGAGCATGACGGACTGTTCTCCCATACAGCCCCAGGTTCCAGAGGTCGTCAAAACTCTTTGGCTCAACAGATTCATAGAATGTAAGGCCAGAAGGGACCATTATGGACATCTACTCTGACCTCTGGCAGAACCCAAGCCTTACAACCCCACTCCATGAACTGGCCTCCCTTCCTACACAAGTGAGCCCCCAAAATGTATGGTTGACCGACAGCATCCCTTTTACAAAGGCACCGAGTCTCAAATTAAAGATTTCCAGTGGTATCTGTATGCCAGAACAGCAGCGATCTGCCGGTTAGCATGTGGAGAAGCAAGGATCAGTGAGGGGCTGGTGGGTTAAGAGGCGAGGACCATGAGAGGCTGGCTCGTAGGAAGTGGTGTGCAGAATGAAAATGAGTGACAACCACTGTGTCAGGGTCAAAAACACAGCTGGCGATGTCTCTATCCACTTTGCTAGCTAGGAGGATAATATCTTGCTTGTTTATTGGGCCTTTCATTCGAAATGATTCCAAAGCACTCGCTCTACCAACGAGTTACAAAGGAATCGCTTCACGCAGTACTGAAATGCACCCATCTCTGGGGTGGAAGGCTGCTGCTTTTGACCAGTGTATTGCTAGAGTGTACATGTTTCCACTTGCTGTCCTCTACATGGTGGAATATCAGACCTCACCAAGTGTTTGTGGTTATGTCAGCTGCTAGAGGCTAGTCTTAATACTATTACAATTTAAAGAGCTTCTCCTTTAGATCAAGAGGCAGATGCCTGTGGTTTTGGAGCTGGATGGTTTTATCACCCATGCTCCAGGTGGGTGGTTTGGCTGGTGACCACAATGGCTTTAAATATGTGGTCTCCCATGCATTACAACAGCAACACCACACAACAGTGCAGGAGAGAACATGAGGGAGCAGACCTTTTCCAGTTGAAAATGCAGAATAATTCTTTAAGTAGTGAATAACATATTCAAGATAGTAGAGAGAGATTTGAATTAACTCCCCTCCCCTGCCCCAGTCCAAACAGCACCAAACTTTGGGGAAGCTCTGATCTGAACACAAACCACCCCTGAGCTTTGAGGCTGTTCAGAATGGGACCTCCCCTGATCCCATCTCCACACAGAGAGACACCAAGTAACTGAGCAGTGTGCAATCCAAGTGATTTGCCTTGTGTGTCGGGAGAGCAGTGATGCTAATGGAACCAGAGAAGCCCCTCGTGCCCCATTTGGCTGCCTCTGGTTCCTGGCCCAGTTTCCACATCTCAGTGCTACCAGGTGCAGAGTGCAGCAAAGCTGTAAATGGGGCAAGATAGTTGGACTCCGCGGAATACAATCTTATTTCAAAGGACGTGCACTTGCTAGTGTTGTGCTCCAATACCATTTCTCAGCAAAGAAAACAATATTGCTAAACACAGAGCCTCAGCCGATGTGACTCAACCCAGCCCCACTAGAACGCCACCAGCTGAGGAGCTGACCGACAGAATTCAAGCTCCAGGGAAATTATCATGCATGGTTTTCTCTTCCTTTCTTATTCCCCCCTCCCCATACACATCTGTATCTTCAAGCATAGATTAAAGCATACTGGCATTGTATTTGCAGTCATGCTGCTAAGTACATCAAGACGTTAGTCCTAGTGCTTTTTTCCTTTCACAGCGGTACAAGTGTAACGATTTAAGCAGCCTGGCAGGAAAGCAGCAGTTATGCCTTCAGGCTGTTCATGACTCGGCTCCAAAATTAACCTGTGGGACTCATTGTCACATGATATTATTCAGGTACCAAGATCTCATGCTTTAGGGCACAAACAACATGTAACTAATGGGAGAGTTGAAAGAAGCTTTCCCTGTGGGAAAGCTATCCCATAAATGCCTCTTGCAGGGTGTCTGGTCTCGCTTGTAATTATCTAGTGGATTTACTCCTGATTTATAGAAGTGCTGGTGAGACAAGGCTCAAGCCTTCTGTTTTATTGCCTGATTTCCACACCTGTTTCACTAGATCCCTTGGGAATCTTGCATCATGAGTGGAAGTTGGGATGGGGAAGAGCTCAGAAAGGAAAGGCACAGGCGGGGCTCTCAAAAGATTTGGGTCCACATGGCTGGCTCTGGTACAGGCTTCCTGTAGGACCTCGGGCAAGTCACCTAATCTCTCTGTGTATCTGTAAAATGGGGCTAACAATAATACTTCTCTACCTCGCGGGAGTGTGTGAGGATGAAACTTTGAAGTGCTCAGATACTGTGGGGAAACCAGAGCGTGTCAGTAGGTAGCTAGAACTCTTTGCTCCACCTTGAGAAGGCGTGCCCCAACATTGTGAACATTTTCAAAACAATGGGGCAATTTTGCATTCATAATGAAATCCCAATATTATTTTAAAATACGTTCCATCTTGTTGCAAATATGTCACACACTTCTGCAGCTCATGCACTAGAGAGATTAGCGCCTAAATTCTTTGGGGGCAGGGCCGTCTCTGACTGTGTGTATGTACAGGGCCTAGCGCAGGGGGGCCCCACTTTTGGTTGCTATTGTAATACAAAGCATTAGCAATAATAACTATCATAAATAACTTACCCCACAAACATGTACCCCTATTAATCTCAACGGGCGCTAGCGCTGCTGAGGGGATCAAAGATGGTTTAGTGGTTGGCATGGACTTGCAAGGACAGCGCAGCTGCAGAGCAAAGGCCTGAGCCGGTGCTCTGGGCAGCACGGCTGTAGCGCCACCAGCTACCGGTGCTCCAGGCAGAGCGGTAAGAGGACAGGGGAGTTCGGGGGGGGTTGCCAGGGGGGTCGTGTGGATAGGGGTCGGGGAGGTCAGAGGGCAGGGAACAGGGGGGGGAGAATGTGGGCACGGGGGCGGGGGGGGGGGGGAAGGAGGGGAGGGGGGGGAGGTGGGGGGGCGAGGGGAAGAGAGGGGGGGGGGGGTCAGATAGGGGTCAGGGGCCGGGCCATGCCTGGCTGTTTGGGGAGGCACTCCATTCAATTTTGGAAACCCGAAGTGGCCCTCAGGCCAAAAAGTTTGCCTGCCCCTGCTCTATAGCCTGTTTTACACTGGGGAGAATAGCACTGCCCTTCCTCACAGAGACATCGTGAGGGTAAATACACTAAAAAGTGTGTGGCGTACAGGGACTTCAGTCATGGGGTCGTATAAGTACCTGAGATAGATGGATCAGGTGCTCAGGCAGTAAGGGCTACTCACGTAAGGGTGTGCAAGATCTGGTGCTAAAGTAGCACAGTATATCTTGAAATGAGGCCCTGTGTCTGACTGACTTTAGAACATTCTGGCTTTTCCAGTACAGAGCGGTGGCAGAGAGAAGCCGGCACTGAAGCAGATTTGACATGACTCACGATGAACTCCGTCCCACCGCCTCGGCGTATTCTGGTCTCAGCGGCAAGCACGTTGAAGGCAAACACTGTATCTTAACGCATTTCGTTTCCCAAATCCGCCGTCCGATCTTGTTAGCAAAGAAGGCAGGCAAGCCTGTGGCGGTGTGCCAGCCCGACTTCACAACGCTGCCTCGCAGCCTTCAAGCTAATTCCTACAGAAAGGACCCCAGGTACAGAAATAGCAGGAGTTCAGAGAACTTTCCTGGTGCATTTTGTAAATGTGGCTCCTAATTAATTTCACTTTAAAAACATAGATTCCTTGGCAGCTGCCTGCTGGGCTTTGAACCCAAGACCTCCACAGGCTGTGCTCAGATAGGGCCTCAAGATCAAGCAACTGACAGTCTTCTTTGTTTCTGAGGTGTCTTTTTTGTTTTGGTGCCTTGAGCATTCCCTGTCTAACCCTGCTATGTTTCTCTAAGCATAAAGTGAGACAGGGAGGCCTAGTGAAACCAGGGATTTAGGGGGTCAGGTCTCCTAGGTTCATATCCCAGCTCTGCTGTCGAATTATTGTGTGACTTAGACAAGTCAATTAATCTGTCTCAGCCTGAGTCGTCCCCATGGGGTAGCGATGAGAGTGGGGACTGAAAGCTGATGAACGTCTATTCATTGTGTCAAGTATCAGGGGGTAGCCGTGTTAGTCTGTATCCACAAAAACAACAAAGAGTACAGTGGCACCTTAAAGACTAACAGATTTATTTGGGCATAAGCTTTACCCACAAAAGCTTATGCCCAAATAAAACTGTTAGTCTTTAAGGTGCCACTGTACTCCTCGTCTATTCATTGACTTCAGTGGGTTTAGGACCAGGCCCCAGAAGCCTGGATGTATAGCAGGGGCTTTAGAGTGGCCTGATCCCAAACCCACTGAAGTCAATGAACAGATCTCCCTTGACTTCATTCAGCTCTGAAAAGCTACTGATGAAGGCAGCCAGGGATGAATCAGTGCCTATGTCTGGTGCACTGGTCACAAGTCTTCTCCAGCCAGCCCCGCCCACTTTTTGGGCTGCACTGGCTGCTTCTCGACCCCCTAGTGGAGTGGGGGCTGCAGGTGCCCTGTGCCACTGCACTCTCCCTTCCAACAGTCGAACTGCCCCTGGGACACTGCCTCAGTCAGCATGGAGGGAAACGCCTGGTGTCTCAGTTTCCCCATCTGTAAAATAGGGATAGCAATGCACCTGCCTCACAGGGGTGTTGTGAGACTCAATCTGGGTGTGTCTGAAGGGGCTAGGTCCTATTAACAGACGCAGAGGGAAGACATCACACATGTACAAAGGACTGTCACTCAGAACGGAGCGTCAACTGATTTCTGATGCAAGCCTATGGAAGCTGCATGGATCTGCCATAGCAGGAAAGCCGATGTTGCCTGCAAATACTGGAAGTCCCCCTGACATGGAATCTCATGCCACGGAACCACGCTGCAGCTTTTTGTTTCTAATCAACCCACACCAATAGGAGAGACAAGATCACACAGGAAATATGTCCAAGTGTCTATAGCTATCCATCTATCTAAGGTACTTATATAGCCCCTGTCACCACCTGGCCTGGTGCCCCTGTCTGGACAGACACCCATCTGTTGTGAGTGGACTAGATCTCACATGCTTCTAAGCACCCTACGTCTGAGCAGTGACTGGTCACTGTTCCTAGCTTTTGGGTCTCTCAGATGCATTCTCAGGTGCAGTTCCTGTATCTGACACCCTCCTTGGGCAGCGAGATCCCACAGCCCAGCCATCTAGATCCCAAAACCAGTGCCACAGTCCTCCTAAGCCCCCTGTCACTCATACACACTTCCCCAGAGTCCATCCGCCTGGGGGAACTCTGGTTTCTCAAGTAACCCCTTCAGTGACAACATGGCAGGAAAGCAAGGGATACAGGCCTAGCAAAGGAGTTTGTTAGCCACAGGCTGTTCACTCGTAACAAAGCACGCTAGAGAGTAACAGATCTTTGGAAAACAACAAAAGCTGCGGGGTAGGGCACTACTATTGTCCCCCTGTTACAGACGAGGAACTAAGGCACAGAGAGGCTAAGTGACTTGGCCAAGGTCACACAGGATGTCTGTGGTAAAGCAAGATTTGAGCCCAGGTCTCCCACAGCCAAGCCTAGTGCTCTAACCACTGGACTCCATTGTAAGTGGCAGAAATGAGACCTGAGCTATACCTTTTATAATTCATCCCTGCTGCCCTGCGGCACACATACCTGACTCTGGCACTAACCAGCAGAGACGTCTCTTTGCCTGAGAGCTGATAACGCACAGGCAAAAGTTTGCATCCATTCCTGATATGGGTCAGATTCATTTTTCTCAGTTACTTTTATTACCTGGAGATGATAGCCTACATTTACAATGCACCTTTCATCTCCTCATCCAGAACCTTTCTACAGTGCTTTAGTATATCACTCTGGTGATGTATGACTTGTATTCCTTGCGTGCCCATCACTGTTGTGTCTGGATCCCTTTACACAAAGGATCAGACCATCTAACTACTTTGGGGAGTAACTCCAAGCCAAGGCCCACCCCACCACGCATGCGCACACACGCACACACACACACAATATGGTTTATTTTTAGTACTGATGTTGGTACTAGAGCCCCCCCAGCCTTTGGATTACAGAAGCACAAAGCCTGAGACTGCATCAATCAGGAGCAAATTGCCAGAGGGGAAAGTTAGAATGATCCCTTTGTTTCCTGGTTCTCCCTTGTCAGTCGGTCTGTATCCACATAAAAAGAACAGGAGTACTTGTGGCACCTTAGAGACTAACAAATTTATTAGAGCATAAGCTTTCGTGGGCTACAACCCACTTCTTTGGATGTTGCCTCTTGCTGTATATTTACATTGCAAGCCCTTTGGGGGCCGGGACCACTTTTTGTTCTGTGTTTGTACGGGATCGAGCCCAATGGGGTCCTGGTTCATGATTGAGGCTCCTAGGTGCTATTACAATACATAGAATAATAATAATAGAAGACACTATTGGACATTTTCGTTAATGACTTAGATCACGGAGTGGAGAGAATGCTTATAAAATGTGTGGATCACAGCAGTCTGCGCGGGGTTGCTAGCAATTTGGAGGACAGGATAAGAATTCAAAACGACCTTGAAAAATTGGAGAATTGGTCTGAAATATACAAGGTGAAATTCAATAAAGACAAGTGCAAAGTACTACACTTAGGAAGGAAAAATCAAATGCACCGCTACAAAATGGGGATTAACTGGCTAGGTGGTTGTACTGGTGAAAAGGATCAGGAGGTTATAGTAGATCACAAATTGAATATGAGTCAATGATATGACACAGTTGCAAAAAAGGCTAAAGATATATTAATGGGAGAATTGTATGTAAAGATTGGGAGGTAATTGTCCCACTTTAGTCAGGATTAGTGAGGCCACTGGAGTATTGTGTCCAGTTTGGGGAGCCCTACGTTAATAAAGATGTGGCCATATTGGAGAGTGTCCAGAGGCGAGCAACAAAAATGATAAAAGTTTGAGAGAACCTGACCTGTGAGGAAAGTTGAAAAAACTGGGTCTGTTTAGTCTTGAAAAGAAGATTTTAACCGTCTTCAAATATGTTAAGGGCTGTTATAAAGAGGACTGTGATCAGATGTTCTCTAGGTCCACTGAAGGTAGGACAAGAAGTAATGGACTTAATCTGCAGCAAGGAATCTTTAGGGTAGATATTAGGAAAATGTTTCTAACTAAAAGGGTAGTTAAGGGCTGGGATAGGCTTCCAAGGCAGGTTGTGGAATCCCCATCATTGGAGGTTTTTAAGAACAAGTGGGACAAACACCTGTCAGGGATGATCTGGGTTTACTTGATCCTGCCTCAGTGCAGGGGGCTGGACTAGGTGACCTCCCGAGGTCCCTTCCAGCTCTACATTTCTGTGACCCTATGATTCTAAGATTTTAGCTAAATTTTTTTACAGAGCTCACTGCATGTCCCGCGCCATGGTCGCATTCATACTTTATATATTTAAACAATATCCCTACATTTGAATGAGGGAAAAACCATTTTGGATATTAAAATCAGATGAAAAATATCACTCTGGCTTTGTAATTTTTTGTAGTATGTTGTATGCAGCCCCTAAGGAAAAATGGAAAGACAGCACAAGTGGATTATTATTTATTCTTCTAATGTGGCTACTAGTCAAGTATTTGGAACTACTTACCAAGGGTCAGGGTTGATTACCCATCACTGGACATTTTTAAATCAAGGTTGAATGTTTTTTCTAAAAGATCTGCTCTGAGTCAAGCAGTAATTAATTCAGGGAAGTCCCATGGCCTTTATACTGCGGGTCAGACTGGATGATCACAGTGGTCCCTTCTGGCCGTATAATCTGTGAATCTATAATAGGTGGCAGGATTGTGACATTTGAGGTAGTCCAACCAGTTACTCTTTAACAATAGCAATACTGAATACCTACAGTCCTGTGCTGCTGCATCTCCTTCCCCGCCCCCATCAAGTTACCACCCCTAGGATGAGACCATAGCTACTAGCCTGTGTGATGGACGAGGTCAGATTGGATGATCGTAATGGTCCCTGCAGATCTTAAAGTCTATGAGTGAAATCCAGGACCCACTGAGGCCTCTTTAATAGGCAGCAGGTTTAAAATTAATAGGCAGAAGGTTTAAAACAAACAAAAGGAAGTATTTTTTCACACAATGCACAGTCAACCTGTGGAACTCCTTGCCAGAGGATGTTGTGAAGGCCAAGATTATAACAGGGTTCAAAAAAGAACTAGATAAATTCATGGCGGATAGGTCCATCAATGGCTATTAGCCAGGATGGGCAGGGATGGTGTCTTTAGCCTCTGTTTGCCGGAAGCTGGGATGGGAATGGGCAACAGGGGATGGATCACTTGATGATTACCTGTTCTGTTCATTCCCTCTGGGGCACCTGGCATTGGCCACTGTCGGAAGACAGGATACTGGGCTGGATGGACCTTTGATCTGAACCAGTATGGCCGTTCTTATGTTCTTATGTTCTCTTTTAATCTATTGTTTAGCCATGGCGGATTTTTTTGGTCCTCTTGCTGTTTATTTGATTTGAAGTATATATATATATATATATATATATAGTTTGAGTCTCTATTATGTTGTTTTTAATTAGTTTCTACGAAGCTTGCAGGCATTTTATTCTTGTGACTGTTCCTTTTAATTTCTGTTTAACTAGCCTTCTCATGTTGTGTAAGTCCCTTTTTGAAGTTAAATGCTACTGTGGTGGGTTTCTATAAGGATATTAAATTTAATTACATTACGGTTGCTATTACCGAGCTGTTCAGTTATAGCCACCTCTTGGACCAGATCCTGTGCTCCACTTATGACTAAATTAAGAATTGCCTCTCCTCTGGATTGCAGGACTAGTTGCTCCAAGAAGCAGTCATTAACAGTGTTCAGAAATTTTATCTCTGCAGCCCATCCTGAGGTGACATGTGCCCACCCTGGAGCATCCACGGAAAAAAATGAGTGGTGCTTAGCACCCACTAGCAGCCAGCACTCCCCCCTCCCCTCCAGCACCTCGTGCCCACCGGCGGCCCCGCTGATCAACTTCTCCTCCTTCCTTCCAGCACCTCCTGGCTGCTGTGATCAGCTGTTCCACGGCATGCAGGAGGCTCTGGGAGGAAGCAGGAGGAGCAGGGACAAGGCACGCTCAGGGGACGGGGCAGAACTGAGTGGGAAGAGGCAGGGAAGAGGCGGGTCGAGGGCTTGGGAGAAGGGGTCAGGTGGGGCAGAGCAGGAGGTTGACCACTCCCTGGGCCTATGCCCCTAGCAGACCACACTATATACTTCAACAAGCAGGCAGAGGGCATGCAAAGAAGCACACAACAACAGACAACAAACTCACCACAAGGGTCACATAGTCGCTTCTCCTTCCCCCAGAGAACTGCCTCGCCAAACTCCCGTTTGCTGCTCCTGTTCACTAGCTGAATCCATAGATCTTACAGCGCTTTACAAAGATGAGTCTCATGATCTGCATTTTATATAGGGGGAAACCGAGGCACGGAATGGCAAAATGACTTGCTCAACATCATGCGAGGGACTAGAAGAGCCGGGACTAGAACCTTTGCTTCCTGACTCCCGGTCTTGTATTGTGCCATCCCAATGTTTAAGGGGTAGATTTTCAAAGGCAGCGGGAATTGTGTCCCAACCTGCTCATTGTGCTGTTGTAAATCTTCCCCTAAAATGCTCTAAAGGCAGCTGGGATTTTTCTCACAGTGCAAAAAGGATCAGTTCAAGCCTCTAATGCCTCATCTGTGACAGGCAGCCCATTTAGGACATCACAGGCATCAGAAATGACCTCTCTTCTGTGAGCTGGCAGGGAAATTTTCGCTATGGGAGCCTACGGCTTTCTGGCTTCATACCAAATGCATTAGCAAAGGACTCTTATCAACAAAAAGCTATCCGTTAGGATTAGCTAAAGAGCCATATCCTCCAGCCACTCCAGTAATTCCATTCTTGCACTAACCATGCCAATGAATATTGGACACGATAAAATACAGCATTCTGTGTCAGCAGGGCAACTTTTATATGGGAACTGCTTTGTGGTTAAGGCATGGGAATGTGAGGTTGCTGAGCTGTGGGCTAGCCCCAGCTCTGCTGCTGACTTCGTCAGTGACCTAATAATCTTGCCGTGCCTCAGTTTCCCCTGATGCAAACTACGTACAGTAAAAGCTGTAAAGATCTGGCTGGTCCGCATTGTGGAGATTAATGGAAGAAGGAGGCACATGTCAGGACCCTAATGGGGCTCTGGGTGATTGCTACTTCCCACCACCCAACACAGATGTAATGAGGCTGAGTAGTGTCCGCAAAAGAGAAACTAAACAACTAATTATTCCTCAAGAAAGGTTTTTAATGACTTATGACTATAGAGGCAACACAGACAGAAAGTGCCTAGCGACTTCACGTGTACTGTAACCATCCCCAACCAACACAAATTCATATGCAATACTGATACATTAATCAACTATTGTTTACTAATTTTAACCTACCTATTAACTTATTTAACAACTTATAAACTTTTACTGACTTTTATGATAAACTTGATGGTAACTTATACTGAAGACAGGCACAGCGACTTGTTAAGCCACTATGATTTATAAACTACTAACTTTACCAGCACTGTACCTGCTTCCAGCAAGGCACAAAACATATACAGTTACTATATATTGATTAACTATTGACTACTACTATTTTTAAACAACTTAAACAATTTACTAATATACTTACACTATAGTATTAATACAGACTTAAGCTTAACCAGCTCGAGCACAACCAGACCTCTTCAGTCCAAAATCTTACCCTGCAGATACATTACCTTTCAGTCGACCATTTCCTGCACTGGCCAGGCAGAGATAGTCGGTGAAGCGGGTGTATGTGAGCCTGACAAAGAGTGATCTCTTTTAGGTCAACACACACCCACACACTTGCGTCTTTACACCTATTTTATACAGTATTTGCTGGCCATGTTTCAAAACAGGTCAACCAATCAAGGTGGCCAAATGTTCTAGGGTGGTATTTGCGGTTGTCTTGATCTTACGAACTGTGCACCTGTGCTCAGCTCATCTCTTCTCTATGCGGCTAATTGTGGTCAATTTGCTAGACTCAGAAATGCTCGAGTAAGCTTAAGGAGGTATTTGGGTGCAGAGCATAGTAACCACAAGTCTGTATCTATCTTTACAGAGTTTCCTTTTTAGTCTATAAAGCTTCCTAGCTAGATTATGCTTATGCTTGCAACTGTACCCGCTTCTTACAACTTCCGGAAGGTTGAGGCCTAACAGTACTTGACAAGACTTATGCACATTAATCACATGCATGTGTACCTCTTCCTTGTGCTGCATGCTTTTAATCCTAGAACTGGTCCCACTAGCAGAAGTTCTTCAACGCAAACAGGAAAGCCCCATTCTTTGTGAGCAGGAAGATTTGAATTCTATCACCATGAAGTTCAGAACAGCCTGACAACCTCCTTGTAAGAGAGACAAGGTGGGTGAGGTAATATTTGTTTATTGGACCGACTTCTGTTGGTGAAAGAGACACGCTTTTGAAAAGCTCCGTGCAAGCTCAAAAGCGTGTCTCTTTCACCAACAGAAGTTGGTCCAATAAACACATATTACCTCACCCACCTTGTCTCTCCAATATCCTGGGACCAACACCAGTACAACAACATCCCTGCAAGGCAGTTAAATGTTGCCACAAATCCATGATCACCTAAAGACTTCAAGTTGCGAAGTGACAATAGTGAAGTTTCTAGGGGTGTCTGAGAAGCTTAATAATTCATTAATATCTGTTAAGGGCTTGGAGACATAGGCGCCGACTCGGTGGGTGCTCTGGGGCTGGTGCGCCCATGGGGAAAAAAGGGTGGGTGCTGAACACCGGCAGCCCCCCGATCAACTCCTCCCCTCCCCCCAGCATCTCCCACCCTGCTAGAGAGGTGTTTTGGTATCCTCATCCCTGTTTTACAGATGTGGACACTGAGACAGAACGGACCTGATTCTCCACTGCCTTTGTACCTCATGTGGTCATCTACATCTACACAGAGTCAACACAAAACACCACGCAATGTTGATTGTATTCCGAACTCCCTCCAGGAAGGGGAGACCTGCTCATAAACCCATCCCATTGTCTTGGCACTTGAGCTTAGGGAATAACGGACAGCAGTAGTAAGTTGTTATCCTCTATGTGGACCAGCACTAGAGGGGGATGAGACACACACTTCCAGTAGGCTTCACAGATAATTGCTGATCGCAGAGGAATGATGAGATTCTGGAATCTTGGATTCCATTTTAGGCTCTAGAGGGGAATATTCTCTACTAGGCACAACCTCTTCTGCTCCTTCCCCCAAACTTGTCCCCTTCTCTTGTGTCCCCTCCAACCTGCCTAGGAGAGGCTCGTGTCTTCCCTACCCATTGCTCCTCATCCGACTCCCATTCTCTTCACCTAGCTAGTCCCATTCCCCACTCCTCAAGTTTCTTAACCCAGTCCCAGTCTCCTTGCCCAGCCAGTCCTAATCTCCCTCTCTGGACAAGTTGTCCAAGACTCAGTTCCCACCCTGCTATCCCAGACTTCCCCCTTCACGCAGCCAGTCCCAGACTAGTCCCAGTTTCCCATCTCTCAGCTCCTCATCTGATCTGTTTCTCTGCTTTCCCCCGCCCCCCAGTTGTGCCCTGCCCATACTTCTCAGTCCTACTGGTTCCCAGTCCCAGTTTTCCTCCCTGGCTTCCTTGTCCAGCCTCAGTGTCCCCCGCCCCCGCTCCCCTCAGTTCCTTGTCTCAATCTATTCCATCTGCCCTATAAGTTTGTCTCTTGTCCACTCTGCAGTCAAATCAGGCAGCTTCCTCCTCCGAGCTGCCTGGGCCCAGCAAGGGAGTCATTGAAAGCAAAGGAGAGAAAGACTCCCTGTGTTCAGTTCTGGTGCCGGGACCCAGAGCCAGCACAACCCAAAACATTCCAGATGAGCAATTGCTGGGAAAGTCCTGCTCACCCCCGGGAGTATGCGTAGTGCACATGGACTCTTCCGAGATTTTCGCTCTAAGAAGTCGTTACTGAACAAGTGCACACTGCAATTTCTCAAAGGCTTGTAATCTGGCTACAATTGAGTGGATTTTCATGGGGATGGCAAAAGGCACATCCCTGACATAACAGTCACCCCTCTGCAAAATGTCAAGTCCCTGCGCCAAAGCATGGTAGCACTGGAGTCACCAGAATTTAACATGGGCAAAACAATGTAATTTTTTCCTAGCCTCATTCTCAAAAGTGGCTGAGCAATTTTAGCCATGCTAGCTGAATTTTTCCAAAATTACAGTGCTATAGACAGCATCACTTGATGCCTTTATTACATGGCTTGTTCTCACCACAACATTGTTAGTAGCTGTAGATAATTCTATTTGTTCTGGCAGAATCAATTCAAAACAAGCTGATAAAAGATGATTAAGTAGCTGCACTGTAATATCATTCAAAAGTGCATCTGCACCCAGGTTTAACGTTGCATCAAGCTTATATCATGTCTCATTAACCACATTACAGGATGTGATCAGCAAATATTGGCCCAAATTTGGGTTAATGGAAAAGAAACAGGTCATTAAATGCTCCATTCTAGAACTCTGGCAGGAAGGGAGAGGCTGTGCCTCCCCAAACAGCCTATTGTGGCCCCGCCCATGCTCCGCCCCCAGGCCAGGTCCCCTCCTGCTGTTCCCAACGCTCTGCCCTGGCTGGGCCAGGTTGGCTGGGGCTGGCCAGCTGGCCTCCAGCAGGGACTCAGGGCGGCTGGTTCTGGGGCCGCGTTGCCCGCCCGGTGCTCCGGAGCTGGCCGCGCAGAGCCCTGGGACTGGCTGCTCGGAACCGTGGGGCTGGGGGTACTGCAGCCAGGCTGCCTGGAGCACCAGGGCTGGGAGCACTGCGCCCGCACTGCCCAGAGGCTGGGGGCACTGAGACTGCACCGCCCGGTGCACCGGAGCTGGGCCCTGCCCCCCCGTGGCTGCCTGGCACTGGCCAGGTGGTTGTTGTGGGGGTGCTTTGGGCTCCTGTGGGGGAGGGGGTAGATGGGGAGGGGCAGAAGGGGAGGGGCAGGGCCTCAGGCAGAAGGGGATGGCCGGGGGCTAGTCTCCCTGGGCGGCCGGGTCACCGACTGCCCATGAACTCCTGGACAAAATTCTATGCATTTGAATGTAACAAGGCCATGGGGCCAGTTTAAAAAAAATCTATTTATTATGCAGCACAGTTTGGTTTTAATTCATCAGTTTTTGCCCCTTATAAGAAATCCAAAATATTTAGGGTGAAAGATCAGGAACAAAGAAATGTTAAGTCTCAAAGCAATTCCCCTGCAAAATGTCAAACTAGCTACCCTGGGCAAAAGTCTCTGTTGCTGTAAACTGTCACAGCATCACTATCTGTACGTCAACAGAGAGTCTGGCCCAATAATAGCAGCCCTTATTTTCAAAGCACATCACAGGCATTAATAAATATATCTACAAAACACTCCTGGGAGGTTAGCTGAGGTCTGCGAGGCAAAATGAGAATTTCTCACTTCCAATCGTGTGTACAGTTCACTCAGCTGTGGGTCTGATTCTCGGGTCTACTCCAGCTCCTCTGCAACACTCTGTCAGCAAAAAGCAGCCAGAAAGCCAGCTTCAGTGGGTCCCTGAGCAGCCCCCTTGTGGCTGTATGCCACCCTCTTCCAGACTCCTCTACATGGGGATTTCCCAGGAGAAAGACAACACTGACAGGGTGTCCATATGGCAGCAGTCCATAAGGCAACTGGACATAATTTAGAACAGCCTGATACAATCTTGAGGCTGTTCTAGATTACAAAGGGACCAGAGTGGCTCCTGGACAGTCCCAGGATCTGGAAATGTAAAAGTGACTTAAAGCCACCTTTTCTATCTCCTGTCTCAGATGGGCCTTTAATATACACAGCTAAGGCTTCGGCCCCATGTCTTGCTCTTACTTCATATTATTTACGTTAGCCCTTGCCCTTGATACTAT
>NW_020664417.1:95748614-95828582 GCF_002925995.2 Terrapene triunguis | reverse complement strand
TCCCGACCCATCCAACCCTGCTCCCTGTCTCTTGACTGCCCCCTCCAGAACCTCCCTGCCCCTTCTCCGACCCCCTGGCCCCCTTACCGTGCCGCTCAGAACAGAGTGCTGCAGAGCAGCGCGCTCGGCAGCAGGGGAGGGGGGAGCAGGGGGAGGAGCTCCAGACTGCTGGAGGCCCGAGGCGAACGGCCGGCCGGCGATCTGCGAATGCAGGGAGGGGGACGGAGGGAGAGAGAGGAGGGGAGTGGTCTCAAGTTGCAGGGGAGAGGAGGAGGAAGCGGAGGAGGGGCTCTGGCTGTCAGAGCCCCGTGCGAGTGGCAGGATCCGTCCGGCTGCCCTGTCAGCCACGTGCGCTCTGTATGGGGGGGAAATCCGGACATTTACAAATTCCCCCCGGACGCTATTTTTAACTCAAAAAAGCCGGACATGTCCAGCAGAATCCGGACGAATGGTAACCCTAGTGTTGCCTGACATTATAGATTCTGGTGCAGAAATGAATTAAATTGATATATGCCCATATAACCCTATATACTGCAAAACCGCTCTATTGCTGCCTGATGAGTCCAGAGTGCTGCATAATCCAGGCTTCAGATAGTTTATTTAACAGAGTACATTTTTCCATGGTTTCACAGAGTTTGTCTAGAGGTTTATCGGATTTTGCTCACTGAATCAGTCATTTTAAATCTTTCAGGTTCTATATTTTTCCCTGTTTGTACGGCATTTCCCATTACAGAAACTGTATTCAGAGTCAGTGACAGGCACCAACCTAAAACAGCCATTTGGCTTTAACTGTCTCCCTTTGGGACAGTTTGGCAATTGGCTGCTGCGGTCCGGTGGCGAATAACTCGATGGTTTCCACGCCCAGCTCTGTCACTGCCTCAGCGCCTCACTTAGGACAAGCCAAAGCAGACCCAGTGTTCAACCTGGGGTGCCTAAACTGGATATTTGGGAGAGAGAGACTACCATTTCCCCAGCCCTTCTACTGCTGCTCTTCCAGCCAGTGGCCTGCAGTGGGGGATGGGACCCCAGTGCATGCCATCTGATGGAGTTTATTGCCAATTCTTGCTATTTCCTTACAACTCTAGCAATTTTGTGGTGTTTATTTATCTGCCTCAAGAAAATATGATGAAAGTTGCCAACTCATGAATTTTCCCAAATTCAAGATGGCCACCATCTCTTATTAGTGTCAATGGGGCTCAAGCCAGCAAGATGGCTGCCATTTCCCTACAGTCTCTCTGCATGTGGAAGTGAAGCTGCCCTTAATAAAGTTGGCTGCTATCTCCCACTGTTTTCAATGAGATCAAAGCCATGTCCCCAGGCAAAATGGCTACCACCCTATGGTTCAGGGGACTAGACAGGGCACAGGGACTATAAATAGCTCATAGTCACTGGATTCTTGTTATCAAGGTCCCCAACCCAGCCTGGTTCCAACTAGAGTTGGGCAAAATTATAAATGTCCATTTTAGGCACCTAAATGCCAAGTCTTTTATGCAGAATCAGAGACCATAAAAACCACTAGGACCCTTGCTGTAGCTTTGCTCTCTACATCAGTAGCTCTCAATGTCTAAGGGGTCCACAAAAGACTTAGACTGGAAACTGAATGAACAGAATTCAACTATCTATACAGACAATAGATTTCCAAAGGGGCCCACAGCTCCATTCGAAATTTTGTAGGGGGATTCTCAAATGAAAAAAAAAGTTGAGACCCACTGCTCTACACAACATTATGATTAGGAAGGAAGCACACGGATACAGCTGGTTTACAATATATAATTTTTACTAACCATACACAAACATACAAAACCTAACTACATATATGTATATATATATATACCACTGCTCTGTTAGATTCTGGTGGCTTATGTGACAGAAGACAACAGAGGACCGCTGGATGGACCCCAAACTATTTAAAGAGATGATACTCAATTCTTATGCGCTATATACTCCTTCCCTCTAAAAGGAAATTTAAAAAAAACCATTTACGAATGCCTTATATCAAAACTCCTATAATTAAATATATGACAACCCTTTTGTTTTTTTAATACTATCAGGGAGTTTTCACATGGGAAATGTATCCCAGACTGTTCTAACCTCAGCAAGAACATCTGGTGCTCTTTCTTTCTCAACCTTCAGCCAGGAGATATGAAATAAGCCTGGTGATTTTCAGTGGGTTGGTTCTTTATTTGGGAAGGCCCAAATGAGTTACTAAAAGGACAAAGGGCAATTTGCCGTTTCAAAAGTGAAGTGTAAGACATACATGCAGGGCCAATCCTCAACTTCAGCCTAGGAGAACTCAGTGAAACTGAAGGAAAGAGGGGGATTCTGATCCAGATTTCAAACATCTTCGTTTGTCAGAGTTTGGGTACGGAATTAATAGGTCTATTTGCAACATTCAGTTTAGATTTCAAGCACTGGGTAGGTATGTTCAGATCCAGGCTTTTAGGGCTTGGGTGTATCTCCTTTAGGAACTGATCCCATAAAGTGTTCAGCACCCTCAATTAGAGCTCGGTAAAATTTTTTGACCTAAACTTTTTTTCTGGCAAAAAATACCTATTCAGGTTTGTGTGAACTTTTTGTGACTTTGTGTTGGAAAAAAAACAAACTTTAAAAAAGTTCTGAAAAAAAGTTTCATTTTAATATTTTTAAATGCAACATTTTGTTCAAGATGACTTTATGTTTAGAAATTTCCCTCAATTTTATGTAAAAAAAACCCTAAACATACAAAAAACCCTGCTCAAATCAAACCAGAATGTTTTGTGTTGGGTCAAATGAAACATTTAATTCAACCCCAAACTATTTTTTTAAACTTTTTGATCTTCCAGAAATTTGAAAAAAAAAAATCATTTTCATGTTGACCCAAAAAAGACTGTTTTTCAATTTTTCTGAATGGCCAGTGAACTGAACAATCAGTTATTCGCCCAGCTTTGCCCTCAGTTCCCACTGAAGTCAATGGGAATCAAGGACGTTCAACGCCTTATACCAGCAGGCCCTTATTGTGGGATGAACCTCCAAAAAGTTTACAAGGTCTTGATGCAGTTGGTTCAGATCAGACTCCGGAGGTGTAGAGCTGAGCCATACTATCCAAGCCTCCTGCTTCTGAAAAATGGAGCAGGAAAACTCAAGAGAAGGGGGTTTCTCATGGGCTTCTCAGAATCTCCTCTTCCGCTCCCAGGCAGAAATACCCTCTGACTCAATGGCTGTTCTCATGATCATAGAATCATAGAAGATTAGGGGTGGAAGAGACCTTAGGAGGTCATCTAGTCCAACCTCCTGCTCAAAGCAGGACCAACCCCAACTAAATCCCAGCCAGGGCTTTGTCAAGCCGGGCCTTAAAAACCTCTAAGGATGGAGATTCCACCACCTTCCTAGGTAACCCATTCCAGTGCTTCACCACCCCCATAGTGAAATAGTTTCTCCTAATATTCAACCTAGACCTCCCTCACTGCAATTTGAGACCATTGCTCCTTGTTCTGTTATCTGTCACCACTGAGAACAGCCTAGCTCCATCCTCTTTGGAACCCCCTTCAGGAACAAAATACATAAATATAAGTCCAAGTGATCTGCTGTAACAAACATCACCTCAATCCTCATCAGGGACCGAACTGAGGGCTAAAGTATGAACTTCAACAGCATGAGTTGAAGGACTGAGGGTACATCTACGCTGCAAAAACCAAAAGCCCTCAGCAGAGAGTCCCAGCGGTTGGGTCAACTGATGTGGGTTCGGGGACTCACGCTTTGGGGCTAAAAATAGCAGTGTAGTCATTCCCACTTGGGCTGGAGCCTGGGCTCTGAGACCCACCCCACCTTGCCTGAGTGGGAACATCTATACTGTTATTTTTAGCCCCATCGTGTGAGCCTGAATCACTTGACTCGGGCTCTGAGACTCGTTGCTGGCAGCCTTTTTTTGCAGTATAGATGTACCTTAAGTCCCCAGCTGTATCTCTAGCAGACTTATATCCTCCCTGGATCAGGCACGGAAGAGGTCACATAGCAGACTTGACTGTAAGTTACAATAGCGTCCATAAAATGGTTTGATTCTAATTTAGACAAAGGAGCAGTCCAAATTCTTCCCCGGTATAAATCCAATTCAACCAGTGGAGTTACACCCCGGATGTATTTGGCCCAGTTGATTTACACCAGGGTTCAGCTTAGTGCATTGTGTTTTCCATACCAGTTCTGCCATCTCGAGGACTGATGACCACCTAATATAAAAGGGAATAAAACCGGAGTAATACTTAATGATACTGACTATACATCCTTTCCCACAGCCTTCCTGAACCCCATTTAAAACAATCCTCCATGCATCCAATATAGGTTTACGTTCCCCCTTCATGACAAAACTGACAGAATCCTTCTCGCATTCGCTGCAAAACAAATACCTTTTCCCTGTCACATAATTTACAAATGAAGTAATCACTGAAGTCAGAGCCACAGTCGTGGTGCCATAAGCCTGGATTTTCTGCAAAACCCCTTGCGAAAGCAGTCTAATATACATAGGTAGATTTTTAATCCATCGAGAAACAACCCAAAGAATACAAATGACAATCTAAAACCTGACTTGGACGGAGATGGTTTAAAATTTAGGGCTAGGCTGTGGCTCTAGGCACAGATTTGAGCAATGCAGAGTGAATAGTGTGCATCATGCTAGAGGTACGTCTGCACTTACAGCTGTGCGTAGAGTACAGATACGTCAAGCCCAGCGAGCACGGGTATAAAGAGCAGTGTAGACAATGAGCCGCAGGTTAGGTGAGTAGAGTACAGTGCCCTACATGCCTGAATGCCCAGGGCCAACGCTTACATGGGCTTTCTACACACCCAAGCAGCGCCTCCCATGTCTACTGTGCTATTCTTAGCAGTACAGGGTCCTGTTACCTCTCTGCTGCTGGAGTCTTTCCCTGCAGTGTTTAGCGCCATGTATAGTGCCTGTACTCTAAATGCTGCCGTAAGGGTAGACACAGCCTGGAGGTAGCACCTGGAAGCTTTGTGACTCAGGGCATGGCTACACTTGCAGATGTAGAGCGCTTTGAGTTAAACCAGCTTTCATAGAGCGCAGCAGGGAAAGCGCTGCCGTCTGTCCACACTGACAGCTGCCAGCGCACTGGCGTGGCCACATTAGCAGCTCTTGCAATGGCCACAGAGAGCAGTGCATTGTGGGAGCTATCCCAGCATGCACGTGGCTGCAACGTGCTTTTCAAATAGGGGTGGGGTGGAGTGTGACAGGGAGTGTGTTGTGTGTATGTGGGGGGAGAAAGAGTGGGTTTTGGGGCGGGGTGAGAGCATATCAGCATGCTGTCTTGTAAGTTCAGACAGAAACAGACCTCCCCTACCCCCCGCCTCTCTCTCTCTCACACACACAGCATTCCACAGTAATGGTTGCTTTGTCTCGGAGGAGATAAGCAGCTGGCTGTCAAACGGAGCTTTCAAAGGGCATAGCCAAAACAATGACAAGTGGCCACTTGACTTAAGGGGATTTTGGGACGTTTCCGGAGGCTGATCAGAGCGCAGTAATGCAACACCTCGTTCACACTGACGCTGGGGCGCTCCAGCGGGGGCGCAGCAAACGTTATTCTACTCGCCGAGGTGGAGTACCAGGAGCGCTCTAGGCGCAGAGTCAGAGCGCTCTACGTGCCTTGCCAGTGTGGACGGGGAGTGAGCTAGTGCTCCCGGGGCTGCTTTAATGCGCTGTAACTCGCAAGTGTAGCCAAGCCCTCCGAGACACGCCTCTGATCCTGACCCCGCTCCCTCCTTGCTCTCAGGAGGTAGCAATGTACTGCTGGCAGAGGAGGTAGCAGTGTACTGCTGGCAGAGTACCCGTGCTGGATCAGCCAGTCTGCCCAATGAGTAGGAGACAAGGCTCCGCCCATTCCCTCCCTCTCTGCCCATGTGCCCCGGGGCTGGAGTAAGCAGGTGACAGGCCCCATTTACTTCTATGCCCAGAGACCCAAGGTCCAGATAGAGCAGGGATGTAAGGGGGCAGGGGCATTCTTACTCTCCCCTGAATGGGTCCATAGCCTGGGTAAGAATCTAGCCCTTTACTGGTAAAAACAGACATCGGCCCAGTTGACACGTTCTGCTCTGGCCTGGAGTGGGGGCTGACAACTGGATCCTGTGTTCAGTTTGGTCCCATCTCTAACCTCTACCCTGCAACTGATTTTGGGACATTCCTTTTAGAAAACAAACACAGCAGGAATGGGCCCTCTCCATGCATGAAGGATAAGGTAGCTGGCTACGCTGCCCTTTAAGCAGGATAATTAATGTGAGCCTAATGTACTACCTGCCCTGTAGGAGCCTTGTCTGTGCCTGCCCCAGGGTCAGCTCCCTGCCCCAGGAACAGAAGCCTTCCCCTCTCAGCTCAGGCCGGCTCCATGGTCCCGCTGCAGGTGAGCAATATTTGCACTCCAGGGGAATGCTGGAGGGCTGGGGGGCGTGGAGCATATCTCTTGCTTACCTGCAGAGGGGCGTGCTTGTGCGGCCTGTGCCCAGAGGTGTCAGGGAACTGACCTCTGCCAGACGCAGCTAAGGCTCCCTCACGCTAAGGGTAGGTGGTAGCGAGGTGCCTCCCCTCAACCAACCCCCGGGGAGCATCAGAACTATACAGCACTACACAGGTGGCCTGAGATCAGATACAGATTATGGGCTGGAGTTTTAAAGGTATGTAGAGGCCTATCTGTATCTTTAGATGCCTAAACACCTTTAGAAATCCAGCCCCTAGCCTCCAAAGGCATTCACCTGGATCCCTGCTAATGGGAAGGGTGCTATGGCATATCCAGCCAGGGAGTAAGTTTAACTCCAGTGGTTTACTTCACAGAGTCCATGCATTCTCTTCTCCATCGGAACGTAGAACTCCTATTACTATCAACAGGAGCTGCACATGCCCAGAAAGGGAAGCATACACTCCGGGTGTGATTAGGGTTTTGTCCCTTGCTAAGCAAACAGCTTCCTAAAGTGCCTTATTAGCCAGGCAAACATATTCTTATTAATTGCACCAATACTCTTGACAATTGCATTGTATGCTTGGGGATATGTATCACAATACCAAGAAGGGTGTAGGTTACTCAGCTTATAAAACTCCATGGAGGTACTAGGGAATCCATTTAGATTTCAAGCAATATTTTTGCAGATCAGTCTAGGACCAAAAAATGAATAACACCACTGCACTTATATGCAGAGTTATCAAAGCTCTCACGGTGCTTTTAAAATATTCATTAGTTAAGCTTCCCAACCCCAACAAATTAGGTAACTATTATCCCTGTTTCACTGGTGAGTAAGCAGCAGGGTCAAGTGATATGTCCAGGGTCACACAGGAAGTTAATTACCAGTCCTAATTGCTAGGTTCCTGCTAATCACTAAGAATTGCTCTTTTCCACAGAGGACAGATCCTCAGCTGGTGGGAAAAGGTGTAGCTGCACTGATTGCAATGGAGCTCTACTGATTTATATCCAGTGTCTATATTTGTGTCTGTAAAGCCACACAGTATGTTTGCAAAAACTCTCCTGCTAAGCACTGTTTAGGCATTCACACATTTGAAATGGTGCAACGCAATGAAAAGAAATCAAAGGCAGCCTGGGTTGTTTTTTTGAAAGTCAAACCATAAATGAATTTGTGCAATTTAGAAAAACATCTCTAAAAGCCACCGGGAAGCTGACACCAAAGTCGTTTTTACACTGAAACTGTCAAATTGCACAAACGGAGAAAGAAAAACGTAGTTAGGAAATACGCTCCAAGGAGAAGGGCCAGAATTTCAGCGGGTGTAAATTGGAATTTCAATGGAACGACAATGATTTACACCCGCTGAGGATCTAGCCCAACTTTCCAACTGGAAACAGAAAACATGTTTATTAAAAAGAGATATTGTTGGACAATCTTTCCCCTCTGTTTCCTATTTGAAATAACTCTGTAGTAGAGCTTCCAAACTCCTAGGCTCCTTAACAGCATGCAAAAGAGTTGGGGTAGGATTTAATGCCGTAGTTTCGACCATCCGGGCCCTTCTAAGGGGCGTGCATAAGGTTGTGACCACATGTCAAATACAAAGCGATTGAATTTATTCCACTCGTGTTTCTCTAATCAAACTTTTCATTTCCGTAGCACTCTGAGTCCAATGATCTCAAAGCTCTTTACAAAATATTAAGCCTCACAATACTCCCCAGGAGGTAGATCAATAACATTATATCCATTTAGTGCACTAGAAAACTGAGGCACAGAGAGGGTTAAGTGGCTTACTTAAAGTCACACAGTGAATGAGAATCCTGGCTCCCGGTCCCATGCTCTGAGCAACATGCAATATGTGACTAAGGGGAGATATGATAAAGATCTGTAAAATCATGAACGGTGCAGAGAAAGTGAATAGGGAAGTGCTATTTGCCCCTTCACATAACACAAGAACTGGTGGCCACCCAATGAAATCAAGAGGCAGCAGGTTTAAAACAAACCAAAGGAAGTATTTCTTCACACAGCGCACAGTCAGCCTGTGGAACTCCTTGCCAGGGGATGTTGTGAAGGACAAAAGTGGGTGAAAAAAGAATTAGTTTAGTTCATGGAGGATAGGTCTGTCAATGGCTATTAGCCAAGGTGGTCAGGGACACAACCCCACGCTAAATCTTTGATTGTCAGAACCTGGGACTGGATGACAGGGGGAGGAATCTCTCGAATTGCCCTTTTCTGTTCATTCTCTCTGAAGCATCTGGCACTGGCCACTGTTGGAAGACAGGATACTGGGCTAGATGGACCATTGGTCTGACCCAATATGGCTGTTCTTATGTTCTTATACTTCTTCTTTTACTTAGGGTGAGAACTGGCTCTTAAATATAGCTAATTAATCCTTACAACATCCTGATGAGGTAGAGAAAATAGCACCATCATCATCACAAAAGAGAAACTGAGGCAAAGCAGATCAGTGACTTGGCCAAGGCCACATGGCCAGAGGCAGGATTAGAACTCACAAGTTCTTGGCTCCCTGCTATGACCTTAAACCATGAGTTACTCAACTAAATCTCAATTTTTCAAAGTGCTGTTAGGAACGGTAAGTCCAGAAATGATTTTTAAAAGGGACAAACCCACCACCACAAATATCTTCTAAAAGTGTTCCGACGGAGTGGCTGTGTCCCTGCATGCTTTTTGTAATTGATTTTTCCAATGGACTAAACAAATCTGGCTATTATGCTGCCTACAATAAGCAATGAGGCGTTTGGTGTCATCTGAATCTCAGATACACAGCCTTTGATCACGTGACACCTCCCTGTAGGCTCAGATGACAACAGGATGGGAAAAAGGCCTGGCTAGTGTCAAGAGGATGCATTCTGACCCCTCCAGCACCCCCTCAACAATAACTAAGGGCATGAGAAAATCCGATGCAGAATGGCTGTAAGATTTCCTGGCCCTTAGGACTGCCCTAAAGCTGTTTATTTAATGAGTTGTCTGTGACTGGAGAGGGATGGTTGACGATGCGGCGTCAGAATTTCAGCTGGTATAGATAGTCTACACTGACTTCTAGGAGCTATTTTGATTTCCATTAGCTGAGGATCTGTCCCACTAACTATATTTTGGGGGGTCTGAAAGAGAATAAGGGGTATTTAAACTCCCTTTTCTTTATGAACTAGCTATGCTGCTCCAAGGGGAAGATCTGCTGGCATGGGCCTAGATGCCTCTGTCCTACCTTGTGAACTAGTACTTGTGTTTCTAACAAAGGTAATGAAACCTGGCTTTGGAGCAGGGATGATAATCTTAATACTGCTTTGCATTTTACAGCACCTTTCATTGGAGGATTTCAAAGTGCTTCCCAGACACTCAGAACTAAGCCTCACATCTTCCGTGTAAGGTAGGTGGGTCTATACTGTATTCATTTTACAGAGGGTAAACTGAGGCACAGAAAGGTGGAATCACTTGCCAAATGCACCAGAATAAGCCAGAACCAGACTCAGGAATAGAATCTAGGAGTTCCTACCACTAGGCTAGAGAATGAGGAAATCAATAGGCCCTGATAAATAGTATGGCCCATCACAAGGTCTCAGCGAAATGCAGACAAAACAAGAGTTTCGTCTCTCAGCAATCAGCATAGAGACTGGTAGTAGCCATGGGAAATCACCCAGAAAAATGCTACCATTCTAGAGAAGACTTTGGCTCATGGTCCAAAATACATCCCTGGCATCACATTCCATTGAAGGCAATGGAGTTACACCAGACAGAGGTTTAGCCCAATATTTTTGCAGCCATAGTCAAGAGGAGGATGCCTTCTGCCCATGTCTGCCCTCTTCATTTGCAAATGTGGTGCCCGATCCAAAGCCCAGCCAAGTCAAGGAGAGGCTTCCCATTGACTTGTGCGGACATTGGCTCAGGGGCTCTAGTCTTTGGCAACTTATTGTGATGAGGGGCTCAGGGCTGCCAATCAGGAGCCTGACTCATGGGGAACTGAGAAAGGACCAGGGTAACCCATACCCCTCCTGGGTGTGATGTTCTGTCCTATCTAGTGACACCGAGACCACTTAGAGTTAAATGAGTCGGCCACAGCCTTAGCTCAGGGCCATATGGCTTTTAGCTCATGCAACAGAGGTCCTAGGTTTGATCCCCGAGGGCTTTACCAGGACAACCCAATCCAAGAGCACAAAACTTGGGAGAAATACACCAAAGTAACCACTGATGCTCCTGACCAGACCAGGTTAAAGAACTTGATTCTCTCAGTGTCTCTTTGCCAAAATGATGCCGCGCTCTCCGGACAGTTTGGGCAGTTTCAGAATGATCACAGCATAAAACGCATGTTATCCCTCTCTCCCCACCACACCCTTAGGTCAATTTCTGACCCGGACTAGCGCCAGCTGCTGATGAACACTCCACGGCGGTGGGGAACAGGGCGCGCAGATATTGCGAAGTTCTTTGGCGAGGGGTATTATTATTCCGCCCTTGAGAAGGACCCCGCCCCCCCTTTAATTGCAACCAGCGCTTGAAATGAAGCCTGGAAGTTTACTCATGGCAGAGAGCAACCGCGAAGAGCGAGAGGGGTCGCGCTCCTCCACCTCGCTGGGGAGGACACGGCAGCGCCGTGCGGGGGTTCACTTACCGAAAGGCAGGACGAAAAAGAAAGGGAACCAGCAGAGAATGAAAACCCCCACGACGATGGCCAGGGTCTTGGCCGCTTTCTTCTCCCGGGAGAACTTCAGGAGGCGCACGGAAAGCGAGCTCCTGAAGTTGTGCCCTTTGCTCCGGGCGCCGGAGAGCGAGTCCTCCACCACGCTGCGGCAGTGGATCCTCAACACCACTTCCATGGACTTGCCCCTCTCCTTCTTGACCCCCGCCTCCAGGCTCTTGGTGGTCCGCCGGGCCACCACGTAGATCCTGAAGTACATCACCAGGATGACCATGAGGGGCAGGTAGAAGGAGAAGAGGGAGGAGAAGAGGGCATAGCCTGGCTCCTCGGTGATGCTGCAGATGCTCTCGTCCGGGGGAGGCGGCTCCTTCCATCCCAGCAGGGGCCCGATGGAGATGACCATGGAGGAGAGCCAGACCACCCCGAGGATGACCACCGCCTTCTTCTCGGTCATGATGGTGGGGTACTTGAGGGAGTACTTGACCCCGATGTACCTGTCCACCGAGATGATGCACAGGCTCATGATGGAGGCGGAGCAGCACAGGACATCCACCGCCGCCCAGATGTCGCAGAAGATGCGCCCGAAAGCCCACGAGCCCAGCACCTCCAGGGTGGCCGAGAAGGGCAGCACCGTGGTGCTGAGCAGCAGGTCCGCGATGGCCAGGTTGACGATGAAGTAGTTGGTGACCGTCTGCAGGTGCCGGTTGCAGGCCACCGAGAGGATAACCAGGATGTTGCCCACGATGGCCGAAAGGATGAAGAGGGCCAGGAAGACCCCCACGCCCACCGCCTGGAGATCCAGGGCCAAAGGCAGGGAGGTGCCATTGGTCTCCGCGTCCTCCCCCGGCAGCCCCCACTCCCTCCAGGACCGGTTAGCGCTGCCCTGTCCCGTCCGGTTCCCATTCAAGCTGGCATTGATCAGATCAGGGAAAGTCATTTTAAAAGGGTCCGGTCTCCATGGAGGATGGCTCCACTGTGAAAGGGACGCCGGGCATGCTCCCCCGCCGCCCTCCCTTGCACCGCAAAGAGTTTCTTCCTCCCCCACTCAAGTCCCCAGCCGGGAGGTTGTGTCTCAGCTTTCCAGCCCACCCCAGACGGGCAAGTCTCCCGGGAAGCGATGGGGGGAGCAAAAGGAAAGGAAGAGCCTGGGGTGCCCTTGGCTCGCCTTCATCCGAGAAGATGAGGATGCAGGAGTTGGCCGGACGGATGCAACAAGAGACCGCCTGTCAATTTCACGTCCATCCTCCCCTCCCTTCCCAGTCCAGGAGGCAGAAAGGAAACCCCCCGCTCTAAGGCGGAGGGCGGGGCGGAAAGTACCAGCGCCTCGGATGCTCAAACTTTGCATTCAATTGGTGGCCCGGCTGAGAGAGAGCGAGCGCTGTGCCTCGCTTCCCGGGGTGGTGGCAACCTCAGTTCTCCAAACTCCTCCTAACGCTTCTGTTGCTGTCCCGGGCTGGGGGGGGGGGGGGGGGGGGGAGGATGCTGGAGGAGCAGGAGGAAGAGGAGGGAGTTGTGACTTTGGAAAGAAAAGGGATCCCAGAGTCTGGCACCCACGAGGATCCATTCCAGCTCCACGCCAGGAGGATGCAAACAACTTCTCCGCTGGGCAAGCGCTGGGGGAAGGAGCCACTCCGGGGCATTTTTAAAGAAAGAGGCAACCACACCGCTAAATATATACCGCGCTCCCCCCCTGCTGCAGCTGCACCGAGGCAGGCGAGAGGCCCCCGTCCAACGCTAGGGGGCAGCAAATGGCTGGAATCCGCTCTCCCGCCAGAGCCACCTGGGCTCAGACTCCAGCGGAGGGAGTCGGAGGATCGAGCCCAGCGCCAGGCGGCTGCAGGGGGTTGCCGCCCGGGGCCTGCCCGAGTCTCGCTAGGCACGAGTGGTGCCCGGGGCGCGGTCCCGAGCCCCTTTGGGGGAACACCCGCCCCTCCCGGGGGAGGGCTGCGGACGCAGGCTTGGCTTCTGCCCCAAGCATCGCTGCCTCCTCCAGCTAGCGCCCCCTGCCCATGAGCCTCGATCCAGCCGCCCCCTCCGCCAGGCAGCCCCCTTTCCTCCCTAACCCCCCTACCTGGCACGGCCAGCACTGCCCCCTCCCCAAACCGCCCCCTGCTTCTCTCATCTCCCCCCCCCTCCTGCCGGGAGCTCCCAGCCCGGCTGCCTCCCATCCACCACTCCCCTTGACCCCCCAGGTATTGTCCAGCCTTCCTTTAACCAACCCCCCGGGAGCGCCCTCCCTCCCTCTGCAGCCAGGTGCCGGAGCGCAAGCCTGCGTAGGCAGCACTGCCTTCAAAGCTCCAACCCCCCAAAAGTATAGGGCAGGAGAAAGGCACTTGGGCAGGGCTATTGTGCCACCAGGAAATCGCCCCCGGGGCTGTAAAGCTTTTTGCAAGACAGCTTGTGGTTAACATGTCTAGGCATTGCTTGCGGGCTTGTTTATACAGTCACTTTCCCCACGGATAAACCCAAGCCCCGTTTCCAGTGATTTGTTTCCTTCTTCCCCTCCTGCCTCCATACATTATGACCTGTATGTTTCGCTGGCATGGTCCCGTAGCTAGTTCCTACTGTACACAGGAAAGATTTGCTTTCCATTATGTTTATCTTGCATTTTAACAACTATTTTCCCCCCCAGTGGCCGCAAACATTTGTAGCGAAGTGATTTGACTGCAGCCTGAGCAGATGCTGCTGATTCATGTTATGAGCAGAACTGGTCAAAAATGTTGTGTATTTTTCTGAAGGAAATGAAAAAAAACCAACAACCCCACAATTCCTTCCATTTGAATGGTGTGTGTGTGTGTGTGTAAGTTTTATTTTTGAAAGGGAGATTTTCATCCTCCTTCCTGTACGTTCCAGCTTTTTCCCCCAAGGGGAAAGAAGGGGGCAAGGGAAAAAACCTGACCCCCCCCCCCAAACATGCCCAAACTGATTTTTATTTAGTAATTTATTTATTTATTTGGTAAGAACAAAACCTTTCAAGCAAAATGACAATTTTCTGTGCTCGTCAAAAAGCCATTTTCATGAAAAGAAAATGTTTTGAGGAAAACATTTCAACCTGTCCTATTTATTTTTGTTTCTTCCTGGGAAGCCAAGTTTAGTTTGCTATCATCTTAGCCCAACAAATTTTGTAGCTATATCTGTACAGCTTTAGATCGATCATCTCACTGTGTCTATCGCGCTCGATAAATATATCTAATCTAATCTATGTGCACGCACAGAGATGAAAAACCTACATTTCCCCATAGTTAAGGAGGAGTTGACTTTTTATGTAAAGCAGTATTTAAATTTCCTTTTTAATGTGTAGACAGATTGCTTAATGCACTACTGGACAGTGCTCTGATACTATGGTGGTGGGTGTGGTATAAAAACCTACATAGAACAGAATAGAATAGAATGTTGCTCACAATCAAAATTACACTAAATCTTTACCCTAAAATTATTTAATTTTCTGGATTTTGTGGCCCTGATCTACAAAGGTATGGACGTTAGGAACCTAAATACCTTTGTGGCTGTGGGCCTTGGTGCTTGTTGTTATACAGAGTTGCAATGGTTAAACTGAATGTTTGATTTAAGACCAATTTAGTTAAACGGGTGCAAATGGCTGTGTGGCCACTTATTTCAATTTAAACCAGGATTATTTGGTTTAATTTAAATTGATTAGCAACAGGTTTGAGCTAAAACCAAATAAGCCACTCTTTAGCAGAGAAAAGAGTGTCTACATTGGGTTTTGCACTGGTTAAACTCAATTGGTTTAACTAAACAGGTGCCACTTTGTGTGTACATAACACTGTGCAAATCAGTCTGTTCTGTTTAAGAATTCAAAGGAGTTGCAACTGCAGCTGGTTGGACATTTTTTGTTGAAACAGTTTTCTGTCAGAAAATGCTGTATCAATGAAAGTGATTTTTTCTGCAACATCGTACAGGTGTGATAAAATGTCCTGCACCAAAACATTTTGAAATGTATGTAATATATGTGTTACATTTTAGGGCAGTGGTCTCCAAAGTGGGGTGCGCGCACCCCAGAGGGTGCGCAAGAGGATCCTTGGGGGTGCACGGCAGGAGGAGCGCTTTTTTTTTTCCGCTTCGTCAGTTCGGGCGGGAGTCCGAGCGTTTTTTTTTTTTAATTTGGCAAAAATGGTAGAGCTGCCGCGGCAGGGGGTGCATGCTCAAAATTTTTTTACTGATAGGGGTGCGCGATCAAAAAAGTTTGGAGACCACTGTTATAGAGGAGCAGCTGTTTTTATTATCTTAGAAAAAAAATGATTTCCGGCTAACACAGTGGTTCCCAAACTTTAACAGTCCGCGAACCCCTTTCACTAAATTGTGAAATCTCGTGAACCCCCTCCTAAAAATGAATATTTTCAGGGATTTAAGTTTAAATTTCCTCAGTGTGATGGATGCCCCAATTCCTGGGCCCCGGAATCTATGAACCTCTGAAAAATATTTTTAATTGAAACTTTTTTTAACGAACATAGAAAAACCAGAAACCAAAGATGTTTCTGTAAAATGTTTTTTTGGCTTTTGTTTAAAAAAAAAATGGTTTAGAATAAAAATAAATTCATTTTTGGTTTTCAAAAATCAGAAAAATGTTTCAGTTTTTGAAAATGGACCATTTTTCCGTTTCAGTTTTTTGTAAATTTTTCTTGGGGAATTTTGAAAAATGTGAAAAAAATTCAAAACTTTCTGTGAAAAATGCTTGGTATTTTTCACCCACCTCTAGTTTCGGGTGAGGTTGTGGCTGGTGGTAACAAGGAGGGCTGTGGTTCTGGCTTTAGATGAGATTTGGCAAATTCCTGGGGCTCGGGCTGGGGTTCGGGCTGCCGGCTCGCCCGCTGACGGGGGCGGGGCTCGGGCTGCCAGCCCCTACTGCCCGGCCCCGCTCTCCCTGGGGCTCGGGCTGCCAGCCCCACGCAGAGCGCTGGGGTTCAGGCTGCCGGCTCCCCCGCTGACGGGGGCAGGGCTCGGGCTGCTGGCCCCAAGTGCCCGGCCCCGCTCTCCCTGGGGCTCGGGCTGCCAGCCCTGCGCGGAGCGCTGTGGCTCGGGCTGCCGGCTCCCCCACTGACCGCCGGGACTCGGGCTGCCTGCCCCAACTGCCCGGCCCCGCTCTCCCTGGGGCTCGGGCTGCCGGCTCCCCCGGTGACAGGGGAGGGCTCGGGCTGCCGACGGGGCTCAGGCTGCCGGCTCCCTGGCTGACGGGGGAGGGCTCGGGCTGCCGACAGGGCTTAGGCTGCCGGCTCCCCCGCTGACAGGGGAGGGCTCGGGCTGCCGGCTCAAACTGCCCGGCCCCGCTCTCCCTGGGGCTCGGGCTGTCTGCCCTGCAACTGGGTCCCAGCAGAGTCCTCTGGCCGCCATTAATGAAATTTTTCTCGCGAACCCCCTGAAATGTCCTGCGAACCCCCAGGGGTTCGCGAACCCCACATTGGGAACCACTGGGCTAACACAAGGACCTTGAAAACAGCAGCTCAGCTAATTAATACATTGAGTGCTTATCGAAAGTGTCCAATTGTTTCATTATAACACAAACAGAAGATACTTTGATCTAGAAATTAAGATATTTCAATCTGTACTAAATAGCTGTTTCCCTTAATGCTTATTTTTAAATGAAATTAAATAAAAATAAAATACAAAATAAATAAAATATTTCAGCTACTGTATTATGTCATATTATGATATGACATCATTCACTACTCTTACTCGCATGACATAAAATAATGTAAAATAATGGAAAAATTCAAAAACTAAATTAAAATTGAAACAAAAATTTCATTTTGAAACAAATTTTTGAGCTTTTTTCAAAACAAAATTTTCTAAACAAACTTTATTTTGGAATTTCTATTTTGCAGGAAATTTGAAAATATGTGTTTTCATTTTGATTGCGAATGGATGAAATTAATGAAAACAAATTCTGAAATGTCAGAATATCCCGTGAAACAGAAATGCTGAGTTTTGACCAGTTTTAATGACAATTGTTTCCTCTTTTGACATTTAAGGCTGTTGTCTCACACTTCCTCAGCCTCCTCTAGCTTTCTATTGATTTTGTTGATAACATCTGGAATTTTATGGAGACATAGTGCTAAATGCACTCTTGAGCACAGGGTAACTTTTAAAATCAAAATAAGAAATTTTAAACCACCCAGTGATTGGTATTATTTCCTATTAACATTAGTATTGTAGTTACACCACAGGAGGAAACAAAGCAGACACATATTTTTAAAAAGGGAATACATTTTTTTCTATGTACAATACATAGGGCTGAACATGTATTGTATTTGTGATGTTATTGAAATGAACTGTGACCGTATAGACCGTACTGTTGCAACCAGGGTCCTATGGTTGCACCAGGTCTTGTACAGAGGAGGTAAAGTGGGGTGTCTATGGAAAGGTTGTAGTTTGCTGGTTATCATTATGGTGTCTGTATGTGTATATCATTTTTGTATTTGAAGTTATGAATATTGGCTATGTACTTGTATATTAATGTGTTTGATTCTAAGTAGCCTCAGTGAAGGATTTGGTCAGCTTCTTGAGAATGGGCATTTACTGAGAATAGTCCTATCAAGAAACACTTAACTGACAGTGGACTTTGGGAGATGCCAATCCACATCTGAGCTTTCCTGGTAACATTCAAACTAACGTGTAAACAATGGCATTGGCCTGCAGAAAGCTGAATCATTCCTGGACATGTGACTTGCCCAGGTGGCTACAAACTCCATCTTGTTGTTGTGATTTTGCACAGGAGAACAAAGGGGTTTCTGCCCACAAGAGAAAGAATATAAAAAGCCCTGGAAACCCCTCCATTTTGTCTTCAGCTGGCTTAAGAGATGGCCTCTCCACCCCAAAGAGATGCCTGAAAGAAACTGGAACAAAGGACAATAACTACGGGGGTGTGAGTGATTGCTGGACCCAGACTAGGAAGGAGTCCAGTCTATGAAAGAAGCTTATTGGAACATCTCTGTGGGTGAGATTTCATCTGTATTCAGTTTCCTACTGTATTAGGCTTAGACTTGTGTGTTTTATTTTATTTTGTTTGGTAACTTACTTTGTTCTGTCTAT
This sequence comes from Terrapene triunguis, assembly GCF_002925995.2. Lineage (NCBI taxonomy): Eukaryota > Metazoa > Chordata > Testudines > Emydidae > Terrapene > Terrapene triunguis. Next base: position 95,810,458 of record NW_020664417.1, on the reverse strand, counting down.
TACTTGGAACCACTTAAATTCTACTTTTTATACTTAATAAAATCACTTTTGCTTATTAATTAACCCAGAGTAAGCAATTAATACCTGGGGGAGCAAACAGCTGTGCATCTCTCTCTATCAGTGTTATAGAAGGTGGACAATTTATGAGTTTACCCTGTATAAGCTTTATACAGAATAAAACAGATTTATTTGGGGTTTGGATCCCATTGGGAGCTGGGTGTCTGGGTGCTAGAGACAGAAGCACTTGCTAAGCCGTTTTCAGTTAAGTCTACAGCTTTGGGGTGTGTGGCTCAGACCCTGGGTCTGTGTTGAAGCAGACTGGTGTGTCTGGCTCAACAAGGCAGGGTTCTGGAGGCCCAAACTGGCAAAGAAAACGGGCCCAGAGGTAGTCTCAGCACATCAGTTGACAGTCCCAAGGATTTCTGTGACCCAACCCTTCAAAGTATTGTGTCCAGTTCTGGGCGCCACATTTCAGGAAGGATGTGGACAAATTGGAGAGAGTCCAGAGAAGAGCAACAAAAATGATTAAAGGTCTAGAAAACATGACCTATGAGGGAAGACTGAAAAAACTGCTCTGCCCTCGCCCCCACTCCACACCTTCCCCCCCAGGCCCCACCCCCGCTCTGCCTCTTCCTGTCCCTGTCCCACAACTTCCCACCCCTTCCACGAAGCACACCCCGTCCCCACTCCTACCCCTCCCAGTGCCTCCTGCACACTGGGGAACAACAGCTGTTCCGCAGCGTGCAGGAGGCGCTGGGAGGGAGGGGAGGAGTTGATCAGTGGGCTGCTGGTGGGCGGGAGGCACTGAGGGGAGGGCGGGTGCTTGGCTGCCAGTGAGTGTTAAGCACCCGCTCATTTTTTTCCGTGGGTGCTCCAGCCCTGGAGCACCTATCGAGTCGGCGCCTATGGAGGTATTATACTTTCAAGCTGCATTCTTAGTGCAGCCTAGAAGACTGCGGTATTAAGCCAGCTCTGGACTAACAGTTAAGATACTCTTGAGTAGGAATTAGTTTGGATAAAACAACCAGGACAGCAACATGACACTGCACAGCACAGGATTAGTTTGCAAAGAGGCTTCTGAACTCAGCTTGTCCAATAAGTAACATAAACCAAATTGAAGTGTGGCTGTGTTGGAAATCATCAGCTCTTGCTATAGGTGGGATAGAGTCTAGTGTAGGGAAAACTACCAACCCCAAACCTAAAACCTTGAATATGTTCTAGAATGGAAGAGAACCAAGAAATTAGGATCTACTGGTGTGTTTTTAGGGTTTCCGTAAGAAGCTCACACAATGCAGGGATGAGTGTCCTATCAATGCTGAGATAGATCAAATGAATAGTAGAGCTGGCTGAAAATTTTCCAACGGAAAACTTTTCTATTTGAAAATGACGATTTGTTGGAATCAAAATGTTTCACAGGAACATGCTGATTTTCACAAAATATTCTACAGAAGATAATAGAAATAAAGCAGTAATGTTCTGAAATGCCTTGTTTCAAAAATCATATATTACATCATTTACAATACCAATTACTAATTACCAAGTAGAATACCGGTTGAGCAAATCAATTACCACTTAGGATACCACTTATCAAGTTTATATATATATATATATATATCAAATATTTTGTAGAGAGAGAGAGAAACAATATATATATATGTGTGTGTGTGGAAATGTCAAAATATAAATGATTGACCAGAAATTTAATTTCACAGGAAATTTCAAAAGCTTGACTTTTTGTTCCAATTCAGAATGAGTTCTGTTTTAGTTTTCAGAATGTTGAAATGTCTGTTTCTTGGGAAGTTTGGAGATTTGATCCGCTCTAATGGATACATTCCGTAGAAGCCTGGATCTTGAAAACTCTTTGTAGTAAGAGGAGGCCCTGAGATATAAACCTTGGTATCAGAGGCCCGGTATGAGGCCTAAGGCCTGAACTAAAGTAATGGTCAAGACTTTGCTAACATAAAGCAAAGTTAAGCTGTGAGCCAGAGGCAGGCCCTGCTCACAGAAGCTGGCAGGAAAAGGGCTGATGTTGCATAAATATATATTCACCTAGCAAAGTTAAAATACAGAACACACTATACTGGAACATTCCACAGATAACATGGAACAGGCTGACCCATCCCAATGACAGGGGCAAAAGGGTAAAATGATGGATAGAGTTGTTTTGATCGAACCAACATGTACAAGGTGAGAGGCGGCACCTTACTACGTAGAGGGGTTGTACCTTGCTGTGTAGAGGGGTTGCACCTCAATACGTCAGGAGTGATGTGTAACTTGTTTGTACCTGTGTATAAGAATGTATCCCTGGGATGGTGTCTTTGTCCGGCCACGGGGGCAATGGAAAGTCCCGCCACTGAGTCGGGTCCTTGCCAAGAGGCACTTTCTCGTAGTATGCCCTGAGTTAGGCTAAGAAACCTACAGGGAACTGCAATTGTGTCCAAGGTCACAATAAACCTAGTCAACGTGACTTTGCATCTTACTAGACTCTGTGGTTATTGGGGGTTCTCTTCGGGTCTGCTGGGTCAGCTATCTGCGCAGAGCTGGGGCAGCACACAGAGGGAACACACACGCAGCCGAGTGATATCAATATAGGAGAAAGCAGAGCACCACACCGGTAGCATCTGACAACGCTGGTGACCCCGACCACTGATCTGGTGAGTAAGCGAACTTGCCGTGGTAAGAATCGCAATCCAACATGGCAGCAAACCTCGAGCTAGGGAACCCCCTGATCCCCTCCCTTATGATCCCCACGGAGTTTGATAACTCTTGGACCCGCTGGATTGCCAGTAAGGGGGGTCCATATGAATTTAAAAAAGAGAGTGGGGAAACATGGACTGGCATATGCAGAGCGATGGTAGAAACCGAGGCACTGAAAAACAGTAATAAAAGTAAAAAAGCAAGAATTTTGCAACTCATGTCTATGGCAGTGAGATGGCTCAGACAGCATGCTGGCATGCTGGCCAAACAAGTAACAGAAAAAACAGGAGAAGTAGAAGAGGTAACCCGGGCAGTAGAGCACTGGAAAGCCCAAGCCCTGTTAGCAGGGCAACAGGCGGTCCAAACTCATGATATGCTCGAGCAAGTGAAGCAGGAAAATAAAAAATTGGAAACAGCTGTAGAAAACCTGCAGAAGCAAAAAGTGCCGTCCCCTGTTATAAATATTGGTGGTAAACAGCAGGCTTCAGGTAGCTATCCTGTGCCTGAAGAATGGGGACAGAAGTGGAAAAAGGTGGTCCTAGTAAAATTAAAAGATGAAACGGGGTCCAGTGCATTGCAACCACCACCTTATGATAAAAGCCAGGTTCCAGTTAAACTTAAACTGAGACTTAGACTGGTGCCTGTCAGAACGGGACAAGTAAGTGCACAGAAGGAAAGAGTAGCACATAATACTGTCACAGAATTGGTAAATCAGATGAAGGAAAATATGGAACAGTTCACAGAGCACATTAGGAGACAGGAGCTGCGACTCGATCGCAGGGGAGTGAATAAAAAAGAATTTCAAAGTAAAAAAACAAAATTAAGTGGGTTAACACCTAGAATTGATGCATTAACACATGGAATTGCCCAAAACCAGTTAACTGCAGCAAAAAAGGGCACTCCCGCCATCCATTTATCATGCACACAAAAGCAACAGACATTGGGGGAACAAATTCAGGTTTTACAAGAGCAGGTAACTGCCCCCATTCTCCTCTCAAAGCCAGGATAAAAAACAGGGGCGCGGTTCCTAACTGTGCAGGTTCCCAACTGCTTTGACCCACGGAACCACACTCCACGCTCATATCTGAAAATAAAACCTTCTTTCTCAAATATTTTTACATACCGGTTAAGGTTTGTCCTTTATATGCTTTCTTAGTTTGCTAAACTTGCTGCTGCTGCCTGTACTTTCAAATATCTTGATAGAGTTAATCTCTCTTGGCTCAAGTCTCGCTACCTTCCTAGGTTGCTCTTCACCGCCCCCTTTCCCCCGCCTCTCCTCAATTCTGCTCTCTCTCTTTGTTTTAAAAGTTAAAAGTTATAGTTTTTACAGAAACCTCCAAAAGATATAGCAATTGAAAACAGAATAAAACAAGAAACAAAAAGAAAACAAGGTAAAAACTTTACTTTAAATAAATCCAGTAAATTAAGTATTTTAACCCTTCAGGAATGCAACAGCTGGAATTATTCCTAACTTTCTTAAAGATATGGTTGCCAAGCAACAGAAATGCCATATAGCAGAGTTTTAAAATAATGTTAAATATAAAGTAATGCAAAATTCCTTGTTACCAAATTAATACAATACATTTGGCAAATATTAATATATTTTTAACAATTTATGTAACAAGTTTTAAATAAGGTAATAATTTGTTTATTCAAATATGACCCTTTTTATTTTTTATTTTTGTTTGCCTTATTTTGTATAGTTATGAATAGAATTCTGGCGCCATTTGTTTTTAATTGTAAGTTTGTCCTGTATGTCATGTGTGTTGTCTCATGTTGTATGTTGTGTGGGTCACGTGACTATTTTTTATTATCTTTATTTTTTGTTGCAACAAAAGTCAATTTTATACCCTTTTAAAAATTTATGTATATGTGGTACCACATTATTTTAAGATCATGGTTGGGCTATAATCGTAGTATTATTAACACCAATTTTTGTGCAAAGTTCAAAAAGGTTTCAGTTACAAATATATGTACATATATTTCTGCCTCAACAAATAATGCAATTGCAAACAAAAAATATTCTCTGATCAATCACAGTTTTGTTGTGATTTTTAAGATTTTTTTTTTATTTGTTATTCAAAGAAAAAATGTAAAGGGAAACCTTCAACATTAAGGTAAAGATAATATTAACAAAATGTTAATTTCTTTTTGGGGCTTTTTATAAACTTGTTTGCACTTTTAAATATAGTTATAAGAATGTCATAAACCAAAATGTTTTAAAATAACCATTTATAAATTGTTTATAAAGCTAACCAAACAATTTCAACAGGTTTCCATGTTTTCAACAGGTTTCCACCTTTGGCTCCCAAACATAACAAAGCATCGTGAAAGTATCTCCTCAAATACCCTCAAAGTACTGTATTTAAAATTTATTTTGGTTTAATTTTATAGTTGGTTTAATTTTTTATGCTTTTCTTTTGGTATGTTATGTTAATGGGAAGCAGTGGTTGTTAAAGTTGTGCTTCTAAACAGTTAACAAAAGTGAAATTGGTATCACAAGCAAATTAACTCTAAAAAGCTTGGTAAAAATTCTGTTAACTCCTTTGCTGAAACAAATTGTTCAGCAAGAGAAAGCAATACACCTTCTCATGGAAGATTGTGAGCATTTATTTTAGCCGTTAAGCATTACATTTCGTATAAAAATATTAGTAATGCACTTCAAATGAAAATGAATGTCTATACAACAATTGCAAAAGTATAGCTTGTGTTATAAAAGGCTTGGTCCCTATTACACTGTTCTTATTACATTGTAAACAAACTAAATTAAACTGTGTATTAAGTTTGGGTTACTGAAAACAAAAACAAAAAACAAACAAACAAAAACCCTTTATTATGTTAACTAACTAGCTGTTTAAGTTGCATCCCACAGACCAAAGACGCCAGAAAATATCACACCCTGAAGACACCAGATGATATCAGTATACAGTGAAGAAACCCCCAAGCATCAAGAAAAGAAAAATGAAGTGCTTAATAAATAAGAGACTGGTCAAACACACCTCTATCTACCATATATGGACAATTAAGTTAACAATCAGCTAAAAACCACTAGTTGGACCAGAATAAGCCATCATTTAATTTCAGCTTGGTTACTATGTAAAAACAACTGTATTATTGCTGTACTACTGTATTATTGTTGTACTGTTGTCTTATTGCTGTACAACATTTACAATATGCATAACCTTGCTAAACTGTTTAACCAACACACAGGTAAAAATCAACAAACAATTGGCAGCAAACAACCTGAAGGCAAAGAAAAAACAAAGTGGTAAACAAACAAAAAGTTACATAGTAACTACAAATTGGGTAAACAAATTGCCTGTTAGTACCAGTCATAATTTGGGTCAGTGACCACTGCATCCTAACTGAGGCACACGTTATTTAAAACAATCTTGTTCAGTGTCTGGGTACCAATACTAAATCCTGACACAGCAATATTTGATAACCTACTGAATGGACAGTAACCAATTTATCTGGAAGACAGCATCCATAAGAAACAACTAAATCTATGTCAACTACTGGTGTATCGCAAAGCCGTGTAACCAATGGAACAGAGAAGCTAGCCACTTCTATTTCCTGCACAGTAAAGCTAACCAGAGGGTGACAACCAGCCATAAGGGTAACCTATAACATGAATGGCCAGTACTGTGTAGTAACTAATTACAATATATTTATATATAAAAGCCTCAGTGGTAGTGTCACTACTCCAAATTTCTGTTTTTCTTCTCACATACATAGCACTGTAGGACACACTATCACAATCCCTATCCCAATATTTCAAAACACTCAGCCTACTACTAATGATGAGGCAGGTGATAACTGGAATTGCCCTAATAAAGTGTGTTTCTATCTGTGTCACCAAAGTAAAAGGGCCAGAGGACAACACCAGACTGGAAAAATATGGTTATGCTTGAATATAAGGTGGTATCATATGTACACATACATACTATACATATATGCTCATACACACTACAAATATATATGCCATATCCATATAATTCATATATATTAATTATTTGGGAGTGCCTCTAAAGCTCAATCATAATACTACATTCCTCAGTCATGGTCCCGGGCCTAACATTCCCAGGCCCACCATAAGGGACTAAAAAATCATTGGATAATAAAATCTGTCTGCCAGTCGTACGAGGGAATGTGCAGACTAAACAGACGGATGGGGCATGAGTGTATGGATGGTAAAAGAAGATAACCACATAACAGTGTTTAGCCCACTGGGTTATCCTCAGTCCATGCATTATGCTTTTCCAGGACGATGGGTAAACATCCTCCCCATAAAAAAACAAAAAGTGGGGGAATGTAGTAAGAGGAGGCCCTGAGATATAAACCTTGGTATCAAGAGGCCTGGTATGAGGCCTAAGGCCTGAACTAAAGTAATGGTCAAGACTTTGCTAACATAAAGCAAAGTTAAGCTGTGAGCCAGAGGCAGTCTCTGCTCACAGAAGCTGGCAAGGAAAGGGCTGATGCTGCAAAAAGATACATACCTAAAAAGTACTGAACACTAGATATTAGAACACTCCTATACTGGAACATTCCACAGATAACATGGAACAAGCCGACCCATCGCAATGACAGGGGCAAAAGGGTAAAATGATGGATAGAGTTGTTTTGATCGAACCAACATGTACAAGGTGAGAGGCGGCACCTTACTAAGTAGAGGGGTTGTACCTTGCTGTGTAGAGGGGTTGCACCTCAATACGTCAGGAGTGATGTGTAACTTGTTTGTACCTGTGTATAAGAATGTATCCCTGGGATGGTGTCTTTGTTCGGCCACGGGGGCAGTGGAAAGTCCCGCCACTGAGCCGGGTCCTTGCCAAGAGGCACTTTCTCGTAGTATGCCCTGAGTTAGGCTAAGAAACCTACAGGGAACTGCAATTGTGTCCAAGGTCGCAATAAACCTAGTCAACGTGACTTTGCATCTTACTAGACTCTGTGGTTATTGGGGGTTCTCTTCGGGTCTGCTGGGTCAGCTATCTGCGCAGAGCTGGGGCAGCACACAGAGGGAACACACACACGCAGCCGAGTGATATCAACATACGAGAAAGCAGAGCACCACACCGGTAGCATCTGACAACACTCTTATACTTTGGAAAACTCATGGCTGGCCCTTCTACCTTTAACGGTCTGCACCAAAATCAGTGATATAGCCTCAGGCTTTGAGAAAAGATGCCAAATCAGAATCTGGCCCAGAGATTTGCATTTTGGCTCTGGAATAGTAATGGCATCATTGCTTCACAGCATTCAAAGTTCCCAAATCTTACCATCTAAATAAAGACATGAGACTGCAAATGGATATAAGTGAATATAAAGGGTGGGGCGGATGAAAGAAGGATAATGGTTATCAGACAGTGTGGTTGTTAAGAGAGGAATGCCAATGTCTGAATAGGCATTGGAGTCAGTGTGTCTTAGCTAATGTGATACGTAGGCTACCACCAATTGTATGTTTAGTTTGGGGGTTTTCTGGGTGAGCGCTTGCTGGGATGGAAGTGGGGAGGGGAACGGTAGGAAGGGGAAGGTTTTGTGGGAGTAAAAGGGGGAAAGGGAGAAAATCAGACAAGAGGAAAGTGGGAGAGGAGGAGGGAGAGAAGCACAATGTGCAGGACAGGTCAGTGAGGAGGGGCAGTGGAGGGGTTGCATTGTTGGGAGAGGACGGGACAAAAGTGGACCAGCAACCAATGGCGATGGAGGAAAAATGATCTCGCGCTCCTCTGTGACAGGCATGGATTGTTCCAAGCCTCAGCCACCTCCCATGGCTCCCTCATTTCTGGATCCAGTTCAAAATCGTCCTTGAACTTGCTCCAGCTTCTGTTACCAACCTCTACTCCCTCCTTGTCCCCTCCACTCTGCTAATACCCGGCTTCCGCTCGGCCCTTTTGGGCAGTCTGTCGACGGGACAGCTGCTTTCTGGACAGCTCCTGCTGCCAGTACAGCCTCCCTGTTTGCTTCTGCCTGTGCAGCTTATTTCAAGTCTCCACTGAACCCCCTGTCTTCTCTCCCTTGCTTCCTTGCCTCCAACTCTTCATTTCTTTTCCTTCATGCCGTTATTTAAAGGGACAATGATCCTGATTCTGTTAACGTCTTGGGCAAAACATGGATTTTTCTAGCTCTTTAAGTCCCCGATCCAAAGCCCGATGCAGTCAATGGGAGTCCTTTCATTGACTTTAATGGATTTTAGATTGGGCCCTAAGACAGCTGGAGATACAGTTTGCATCATAGACCCTACCTAAAATAAAGCTGTCGTGTATACATTTTACAGGCTCCCTTAACTTATTTTCACTTCCTCATGAAGACATAAGGATATTTCAGATGGTGAATATTTAATGTAACACACATTAGATGCAAACACACGTAAACAAACAACATGAAAACAGGTGGCACAGACCTAGGCTATAATTAACCACCGCAATCTGGATTCTGTACATTTGCTGTCCTTTCTTCTAGGAGTAAGCAAAATTAACTCTACACTTATCCTATGATGGGTCAAAATTCTGATCAGTCCACCCTGGGAAAAGAGATGTCTGGGTTTCCTTTTTGGTTTTACCTCCATTGCAAAAGAAATATTCAGTAGAACTTGGCTAAACTAGTAGCGAATTAGGGCCAAATTCTCTGCTGAGTTATAACGGATGGAAGCCCACTGAAGCTAATGCAGCCATGGAGGTGTAAGTCAGGGTAAGCCCTTACGTACTAGGCAGTGCTGATGAAGATAATATTTCAGTGGTCCTGTCCTGTGTACGGATGAAACTGCATCCCAAGGTCTGAAGAGCCATATTTGGGGTCGGGAAAGAATTTTCCTCCAGGGTAGATTGGCAGAGGCCCTGGAGGTTTTTCGCCTTCCTCCGCAGCATAGGGCAGGGGTCGCAAGCTGGAGGATTCTCTGCGACTTGAAGTCTTTAAATCACAATCTGGAGACTTCAACAGCTGAGTTAAGGGAAAGTGGGTGGGTCAGCTTTTGTGGCCTGCATCATGCGGGAGGTCAGACTAGATGACCATAATGGTCCCTTCTGACCTTAAAGTCTATGAGTCTATGAGTCTATGAGCTGGAGGATGGAAAATGTACACAAGGCCAGGGAAAGGAGAATGTTTTCAAGCTACTCATAGAGCTTCCACCAGAGCGGTATTGACACAGAGCAGGCTGGCAAAGAGTAGGCGGGGGAAGGTCTAGCTGCTGATCAAACGAATTAGCAGCCAACAGGAAATAATGGAGTGAAACTGTTTGAAGGTAACTGTCAGCGTGATCAGAAAACACAGCCCCTGTGGTGTTGTTAACCACAATTGCAGGCTGTACCTCCTCCCCGCTACAGCCCCCCGAGCAGCATTAACGCCCCTGCCTGGACTGAACGGATTGCCTTGGCCATAGCCATGCTGACGAGGGGCAAAGCCTGCTGTCGTTGGTCACAAAGGGCCAGACGCTGTCCCTCTCACTCTGATTTGGCAAGTAGCTGCACCGATTTCAATGGGACATTCCTGGAGTAAGGCAGTACTCACTGTGAATAGGGCTCTGACCCAAAGTGAAAACTGTCCCGCATTAATAGCACTATTCACCACTTTTGTTACTATCTTCCCCCTTCATCTCTGTCCTTTCCATTGAATGTCATAGCCATTAAAAATGATGTGGGTCAAATATTGCCCTGGTGCAAGTTACACTGGAGTTACCTGCATCTCTAGTGGTGTCTGAAAAGCAATGCCATGATAAAGCATCATATATTACTCTTGCTGCTCAGAATACCAACAATAAGTGGCTATCCTCAATGAAAATCCCAGTAGAATCCTTCAGATGGTTTCTACTGGCCTCCCTTGGGCCCAGATTCTGCTCTTCTTACTCCTGTTGAAATCGATGGAGCTATGTTAATTTAGACCTGCTGAGGATCTGTTTCTTGTACCACATGCTGGGAAGTGATATAAAGGATTACGGGCTTGTAACACTAAAGTGGCTCTTTATTAAGAGAACTATTTACAGAGATGCTGCAACTGTAACTAGCATTCTAGCCATGTGCCCACAGGCTGACTTCCCAGCACCTCCTCTAAATTCTTCCCTCCTGCAACCTGTGCTCCGCCCTCCAAGTTCCATGCAGGTTGCTGCACTAACCGAGTTTGTATTTTACAAATCTAAAAGAGCCCTAAGTTTATCATGTATTCTTACCGCTAATGATGACCCATAAACGCAATCTTCATTCCTGGTTCACCAAGCTGCCTCTAATCCAAGCTATGGATATTTCAGAACAATGGCAATGTTTTGCATTTCTATGGCTCTTGCTCTATTGAAGTCAGTGGATACAGGATTGGGGATGTCAGGCCTTCTGTTTCAAAATCTCAAAAGTGTGTTTCAAATATTAATGAAAAACCTCCCTCACAGGTGTGTTGGGAGGCATGAGTAGTCCCTTTATTATCCATTTTTACTGATAGGAAAACTGAGCCCCTGAGCAGGGGAGGGATAGCTCAGTGGTTTGAGCATTGGCCTACTAAACCCAGAGTTGTGAGTTCAATCCCTGAGGGGGCCATTTAGGGATCAGGGCAAAAATCTGTCTGGGGATTGCCCCTGCTTTGAGCAGGGAGTTGGATTAGATGACCTCCTGAGGTCCCTTCCAAGCCTGATATTCTATTCTATGAATGTGATATTGAGGCTGCAGAAGACATCTGGTAGAAGTGAGATTTATACTCACATCTCCTCATTCCCACTTCAATGCCTTAGCCACGACAGGAGCTTCTCTTCCCTTTTAAATAGCCAATGTGTTTCTATTTTCCTCTCTTGGAATCCTCTGCTCGCTTAATTTAACCTGTCGGTTCTCCCTGTGTTAACGCCAAGTCACAGAGTGATGTGTCCACTGGCTGCTGTTAGTTAGCACGTACGTCTCCCAACACTGCTCCTGGTGTTTCCACTAAAATCTCTATTAGCTTTTGCCCTTCAGTGTGACTGCAGGTTAATTCATTATCATCACTTTTCTAAAGCCAAAAAAAAAAAAAGTGTAAAAAACCAAAGTTATAAAAAGAAGAATTGAGCCATATACAAACACACTGGGCCAGATATCCCTGGGGTAATCCTACTGAAGTTACACTGGTAATTAATTTAGCAGACCATGTTATAGATTCACAGATTCCAAAGCCAGAGGGACCATTGTGATCATCTAGTCTGACCTCCTGTATAACACAGGCCAGAGAGCTTCCCCAAGATAATCCCTAGAGCAGAGCTTTTAGAAAAACATCCTATCCTCATTTAAAAATGGCCAGTGATGGAGAATTCCCCACAACCCTTAGTAAATTGTTCTGGAAGCAGGGTCTGAATGAGCTCTCTCCTTACATCTCGCAATGCACTGGGGTGGGGACAGATTTCAGGAACAGACCATATTTGCATAAACACACCTACTCTGCCTACATGCGCCGCATGATAGAACCGCTTTGCCAAAGTCATCGATTTTGGCTGGTGCTGGGTTACAAAACACTTTAGTATTGCGTGCAGGGTTAATGAAACGTTGTTATTCTTACTGAATGAGTAAAGAACTGTATGTAGCCTACCCTGATTGAGGGGGTCACCCTACACTTAACCTCATTTGCTAAGCAGAGAGTAGGCCTGCCAAATCCCAGGGAAGGGAAGAAAGGGTGTGGGATGGGTGTTCCTGCATGGTGGTGTGGCTTCTGCCTAAGAATCCCTAGACATCATTTGATCCTTCCCTATGCATTGTTTAAAGATAGAGCTGATAAGCTTCATTTGAGAGTCCTAGTTTTGTTCAGTGATCTCTAGAGCTGAAATCACTGATAACCAGGTGCTGAGCCTTATACCCGCCGTGGGACAGTGTTGCAGTGAAAGAGACTGCACAGCCTGCACTAGCAGTGAGGTTCCCCACTGTCTGCTGAAATCACCGAGAGCTGCGTTAGTGGTGGAACCTCAGAACGTGAGGTTGCAGCAGAGAGACAGCAGTAGCAGAGAGCAGTGTCAGCCAGCAGCGACGGCAGAATGAATGGCAGCAGCTGTGAGCCAGTGCAGCAGTGACCACTGCACTGAGGCACTGCTTGAAGTCTTCTGCCCCGCCCCTGTGAACGCCCTTGTGAACTCTGGGTCTTCACTGGCCAAGGACAGCAACTGCTAGTGGGGTGCAGTGGCACGTTAAAGGAACATTTGGTGGTCAGACTTTCACACTGCACGGTGAGAAACGGAGGCAATGGACGCTGCTGAACGTATGCTGGGTTTTTGCTCATGGCGATATGCTTTTGAATTGTGGTTGTGGTGTTTTTCCCAAATTAATACTAGGTTCCTTTTCCTTTCTTATTAAACGTTTTCTTTGCTATTCACAGGCTGTGCTTTAGAGAGGGGAAGTATTGCCTCTTAGAGGCACCCAATGCTTGTGTTTAATTTTCCCAGATTACTGGGTGGGGCTCGAGCCGGTTCTGTTTTGTAGCATTAAGAGGAGCCCCCAGATATTGAACTTGGGCCCTTGACGCTGCTGCCTCCACATGACAGAAAGGTGACATTTCCAATGGTTAATTACCCTCACTGTTAAAAATGTACACCTTACTTCCAGTCTGAATTTGTCTGGCTTCAACTTCCAGCCGTTGAATCTGCTTTTCTCAGCTAGATTGAAGAGCCCATTATCAAATATTTGTTCTCCATGGAGATACTTGTGACACTGGCAGACCAGCCAACCTGTGTATGACCCATAACAACTTAACAAGAGGCATTACAATTGTAATTAAGCCAATCCACTCATGCATGGGTATCAAAGACATGTTAATTAGGCTAGCAATCCCCCGCTCATTCACTTTGTATTGATAAGAATAAAAGAATTCGTCTGTGTTTACCTATATCCTGTTAAAAGTCTAATGATTACACTGTGTAAATGGCTAACATTTTAATAAGCTTGTTTTCCTGTGGCTCTCACCTCATTAGATGGCCACGCTGTCCCTGTTCGAACACACCTTTTCTTTTAAAGATGTTTGGGATCAGACAGTCTGTACAACAGCGGCACTAAAAGCTGGCGAAAATGGGGCTGCTTGTCAAAATGCCAGCCAGGTATCTAAAAGCATCAGCACACCTGCTGTAAGAATGCATGCAGCTGGGCTGACCTCCAGCGGGTCCCTGTCCATGACTATCTGTCAGGAGAAAATCCGAGCTGACATGTCTTGAAAGGCATTATCTGACTCTATCTTTCTAATTTCAGCTAATGAGGATCTCGAAAGCTAATGAGTCAATCAGGCACAAGCGCTCCTTCCAAATGACTCATGGAAACCATTTCCGAGAAGACAATATCATCCCTGCATTGGCAGGAAAAACAGCTCGGTTGGATCAACTAGAGCTCAGTTAATTATTACTGTTATGTTTAGTGGCATCAAGAAGCCCTAATGTGATAGACACTGTACACACAGCGTTAAGATACACGTGCCCTGCCCAGAAGAGCTTACAGTGTAAACAGACAGTGGGAGGAAAAGGTACAGCCTGCCGAGGATTAGAAAGTGAGGATTTGCCCAAGATGACAGAGTTTATGGCAGAGGTAAGAACTGATCTGACTTCCCAAGTCCTAGGCCAGTGGTGGGGTGACTAGACAGTCCTTATCCCTAGGAAGAACTTGGATATACTATATGTTGTGTAGGGTTTGGAAGAGGACGCATTAATAAAATCTTGAGTTCTGGATAGGAAGTTTGTAGGAGGCCTTCTAGCCTGAGAAACTATGGGACCTTCTGAAGTTGGCATCTGCATACTGCCTGATTCCTAGTTTAGTGTTGTGTTGATCACAGCTTGTATTGGCATAGCAATCAGAGAATTACCATAATCCAGGACAGGTGTTTTAGCAGCCAGTGAATCCCACATTTTGACAACAGCTTTTCAGTGTCCTGGAAATTATTGAGATTAGAGATTAGTACTTTCTACTGCCGCTTTGCTACGGAATGAGAATGTGGATTTCACAAACATCAATAATGTAATTTAAAAAATCAGTTAAAGTTCAAGGATTGTTTTTATTGGATGGGAATGGCAGAGAAGGAAATAAATGCTGTTTTGTCTTATTGGGAATACACCCATTTCTCAGCATATAATTATCAATGTGGTGGGGAAACAAGGAACACCGAAGAGCACCCAGGCACTGACACAACTTTGTATGGTAGTTGTCTTCTTAATACTAGCACAAGATAAATAAATCTAGGTTCTCAATACAGGGCACAATTAGCCTTGTAAATCCAGACAATTCCACTGGCTGACAAAGCTGAATGGGAGCACCTTAACACAAGCAAGAAAGGACAGGAGAGTGGGATGAATTCTAGTAAATACTTTCAGAACTATTAGTCAAGGGCTATGGACCACCTTCCATATAAGGAGAAATTAAAAAGACTGGGACCGTTCAGTTTAGAAACCAGATGACTAAGAGGGGATATGATAAAGGTTTATAAAATAATGAGTGGTATGGAGAAAATGAATAGGGAAGTGTTATTTACCCTTTCATATAACACAAGAACTAGGAGGCACCCAATGATGTTAATAGGTAGCAGGTTTACAACAAACAAAATGAAGTATTTCTTCACACATCACTCAGTCAACCTGTCAACTCATTGCCAGGGGGTATTGTGAAGGCCAAAAGTATAACTGGGTTCCAAAAAGAATTAGAGAAGTTCATGGAGGATAGGTGTCTCAATGGCTGTTAGCCAAGATGGTCAGGGATGCAACCCCATCTTCTGGGTGTCCCTAAGTCTCTGATTGCTGGAAGCTGTGACTGGACAACCGGGGATGGATTACTTGATAATTGCCATGTTCTATTCATGACTTCTGAAGCATCTGGTACCAGCCCCTATTGGAAAACAGGATACCGGGCTAAATGGATCATTGGTCTGTCCCAGTACAGCCATTCTTATGTTCTTAAGAAGATGTTTTCGGACCTGATCCCATTGACTTCAATGGGCTTTGGATCAGGCCCTTCTTGAATAGAGAGGAGAGAACAAATGGCTCTAGTTCAGAGATCAAATTGTCCACAGCTCAAACAAAGAGGAGGTTGACCATGGAGTGTTTGATTGTAAAAGTAAACTTTGGCACATCCCCACTTTGGGGCCCAATCTTAGCTAGTTTAATAATTAATGACCAGAAATTGTAAGGGAATGTAGGAAAACCGATGGCAGACAGGGAATCCCCTGGGCCTGGAACTCCTCCCTGATCTAGTCTACCAGGCCTAAATCCTCTCCTTTTTCAACTGCCTCCTCCTTTTCCAAAAGGCCTACGAATCCCCTGTATGTGAAGTACAGTTAAAAGTATTGAGGCCTCTGGAGATGGGTGTGTGTCTATTTAGACTGTAAGCTAAGGACTTTATTATTTATTTTTATTTACAACATCAAGCATGCAAGGTGCTTGCTGCTCTGTAGAACAAAGTCCCTGCCTTCACCGCTTACTTATTGTTGTAACCTCTCAGCCAGGTATTGTTGGCAGCAAAAAGGGCTGGGTTCAATTTTTAGGTGATTCCTTCTGAAAACTAAAACACTGGCGGAGCTCCCACCTAGAAGCCTGGGAGACTGTATATAGCATCCTGGGCACCTTTGATGGGCTAACAATAAATTAATATTTATTAGGTAAGACTATCGCCCCCATAGGGTGTCTTAAAAATAGTCCTAACCTCAGGCATCATTTTAGAGTTGTGAGTAGCTGATGCCTTCTAGTCACTTCCCTCCTTATAAGAACGGCCATACTGGGTCAGACCAAAGGTCCATCTAGCCCAATATCCTGTTTGCTGACAGTGACCAATGTCAGGAGCCCCAGAGGGAATGAACAGAACAGGGAATCATCAAGTGATTCATCCCATCACCCATTCCCAGCTTCTGGCAAACAGAGGCTAGGGACACCATCCCTGCCCATCCTGGCTAATAGCCATTGATGGACCTATCCTCCATGAATTTATCTAGTTTGTTGAACCCTGTTAAAGTCTTCTACAGCTCTCCACTCAGACGTTGTTGTTCAGGGCTGATGGAGTCCAAGGACTCCGGCAGGTCAGTCTGCAACCCCTAAGGGAATTGGTGTGTGGGCTCTATCACCTAACCCAGCTGAAGTGATTTCAGCTTTGATTGCTGCATAAGGAAGCCCACACCAGAATCCCTCAGGTAGACTGTCGCTCTCTGTGGCTTCAGCACAAGCTATCTCAGCTCTGTGTGCTGCCTTAATGCTGCCTCTGTACCAAGTGTCCAGAGAGATTTGTAGCATATAGGATCACTTAAGGAGATATCCCCTGCCCTAAAAGATGGGAACCTCTTCCCCCTTTTCTCTAGCCAAGTCCAGGCTCCCCTACCCAATTGGGCCTGACTGCAGCTTCAGACAGGGTGACCCCTTCACTCCAAACATATCTGGTGCAGTTTCTAACAGAGACAATAAAATTTTATTGCCCCCAAACTCAAAATTTAACTGTATTTTAACCAGTGTCCCAGACTGTCACATAACTGAAATGCAAATGAGGCCAGGTCCATTCAGTCTTTTCTTTTTGCTCACCACCAGGTGCCAACAGAGATCTCTCTCTCCGGTTGAGCCCCTGTCGATCTGGAGTTCTCAAGTAGCTCTGGGCTACTCTTCTCCTTATTCACCAATGAATGTCTTCTCCAGGGCTCTGGGCCATTGGGCTTACATTATTATTACAGTGCGACTAGAAGCTGCTACACAAATAAAGACCCCATTGAGGTAGGCCAGGGGTTCTCAAACTGGGGGGTCGGGACCCCTCAGGGGGTCGCGAGGTTATTACCAGGGCCGACTCCAGCTTTTTTGCCGCCCCAAATGGCGTGAAAAAAAAAGATAAAGCCGCGATCGGCGGCACTTCGGCGGCAGCTCTACTGCGCCGCTTCGTTCTTCGGCGGCAATTCAGTGGCTGGTCCTTCCCTCTGAGAGGGACTGAGGGACCTGCCGCCGAATTGCCGCCGAAGACCCGGCTGTGCCGCCCCTTTCCATTGGCCGCCCCAAGCACCTACTTCCTGCGCTGGTGCCTGGAGCCGGCCCTGGTTATTACATGGGGGTCGCGAGCTGTCAGCCCCTATCCCAAACCCTGCTTTTCATCCAGCATTTATAATGGTGTTAAATAGATAAAAACATTTTTTTAATTGATAAGGGGGTCGCACTTATCAGAGGCTTGCTGTGTGAAAGGGGATACCAATACAAAAGTTTGAGAACCACTGAGGTAGGCATTGCACCATAGTGAGATAGAGTCCTCTAAGAGCTAATAATCTAAACAGACAAGACAAATGGTGTGAAGGGAAACAGAGGTAAAGTGACTTGCCCAAGGTCCCACAGCAGGTCAGTGGCAGAACTAGGATTAACACTCAGATCTCCTGAGCCCCAATCAGATGCCTACTCCACTACATCACCTCACCTCACTTACAAGCTGAGATATGACACAAGTTACAATAATAAACAAAAAAGGGATGGTGGTGGACAAAGGTTACAATAAATCAACCCTCATTGAAATTCCTGGTTCAAATCTTTGTGGTTGTGTTACTGTGTGTGTGTATTGACTCTTTCTTTAGAACAGTGGCTCTCACCCTTTCTAGACTACTGTACCCCTTTCAGGAATCTGATTTGTCTTGCATACCCCTCAAGTTTCACCTCACTTAAAAACTTCTTGCTTACAAAATCAGACATAATACAAAAGTGTCACAGCATGCTATTACTGAAAAATTGCATACTTTCTCATTTTTATCATACAATTATAAAATAATTCAATTGGAATATAAATATTGCATGTACATTTCAGTGTATAGTATATAGCGCAATACAAACAAGTAATTGTCTCTATGAAATTTTAGTTTGTACTGACTTCACTAGTGCATTTTATGTAGCCTGTTGTAAAACTAGGCTAATATCTAGATGAGTTGATGTCCCCCATGGAAAACCTCTGTGTACCCCCAGGGGTACATGTACCCCTGGTTGAGAACCACTGCTTTAAAGGGCCAAACCAACTGCCTTTAACAGCAGCTGAAAGACTTCAATGGGAATTGGATCAAGCCATACATCTGTCTTTATACCTTATCTTTATCCTTGTCTGGAAAAGTGAGGCTGACGTGGTATATCTTGCTCAAATCCTAGTTTAGGTATTTGTAGCTAGAGTAATAAGACAGAGTGAATTCACCAGTAGAAACAAGTGTGAAGGGGTTTTAAATCAGCTCTGATGTTAGTAAAATTCTCAGGAAATAAAAAAACAGTAAGAGATACTGATCTACAGGCAGCTGGCAAAGAGGGAAGTTTGGACAAGGAATGATTTAGCACTCGCATGATTCACTCATTTTACCAAATGTTTAATGAACCATCCAGGCTCGGAGGGAGGATTCCACTTGCTCAACCATTTCCTAGAACAAGGCTCATGTCCTTCCAAGTTATGTTGTCAATACAGCAGGCTTTGGTTAACTAGAATACACTCAGTTGGGAAATTCACTCACTGGGAACATCTCCCCAGGAACCAGTTTAACCTAATGATAGTGAATGGCAATGATGGCTGCTTAGTGAGGACAGCGGGAGCCAAAGTTTTGCTTCCTGGGGCACATTTAGCTGGTGCCGAGGTGCTTCACCAGGTGTGACAAATACTGAGAGGTTTATCCAAACGATCCTGCATCTGCCAATCCTTCCTGGCTTGCTCATCATTGACATCTATATTGATTTGTATTAGGTTATGGTATGCTTCCTGTGGTAGCAAGCGGGAGTCCTGATCATTGATCAAGACCCCACTGCTCTAGGTGGTGAACAAACACAAAACAAAAAAGTCAGTGCCTGTCCCGAAGACAGATCGGGGTGAACAAGTAAACAATGAGACAATATTAGCCAGCTTAAAGGTCATCTCCTAAAATAACCCCACTCCAGTAATTACCCACAAAGAACGGCATTGTGGCAGCAAGACAGAGAACCCGAAGGTTAATGAACCCCACTGAGAGAACCACTACCAGTGTGCCTTGCCAACCTCTCTCCTCTCCCTGCCTCCCACAAGCCAGGAAGGAGAGATGAGCCTGCGTCTGGAAGGTTAACGTTCTTGAGCAGTTGCAGAACAAGTAGGGAAAAGAAAGCATGAAAAGTGTAGGGCCTAACACACAACACCCTACCACAGTCCCTTATCATACAGAAGGGGGGGCATGAGGATCCGAAAATAGGTAGGAGTTTACATTGAAAGGAGGAGGGTCATTAGGAATTGAATTTCAACATGGAGAAAATTCCCACAAAGGTGACAGGTGATATGATCCCATTTCAAGTCTAAAGGGCCCTTCCTGGAGCAATGAACCCACACAGGAAGGGATGGGAAACTACACCTCCATCACTAGACTCCTGACTTGTGGGGTTCCACAAGGATCAATTCTTTCTCTGGTCCTTTTGACATCTACATCTACATCACCACAAGGTGAACTAGAGAGATGACTTGGACTCAAGTGCCACCAATATGCTGATGATAGACAGCTCGACCTACCCTTCACCATACACAATCTCACGACTACCACCAATTTGGTCTAGTCCTTGAACAATATCAGTTCATGGATGCAGAACAGCTGGCTGTGGCTGAACTCAAGCAAGACAGATGTTGGTGAGCAGAGGAAAGTATTTTGAAGAGCTTGTAGCCACAGTTCAGTCTTCTTTGGTTGGAGACACACGCCCACACTTGGCCAATTCAGTCTGTAGTCTAGGCATGCTCTGGGATTAATCATTGACACTAAATGCTCACATAGCAGCATCCACAAATAACACTTTAATAGAGTCCAAGGCCAGAAGAGACCATTGGGATCTGACCTCTTGTAGAACACAGAGCATAGAACTTCCTCAAAATAATTGCTAGAGCAGATCTTTCTGAAGAACATCTAATCTTGATTTAAAAATCATCCGTAATGGAGAATCCACCACAACCCTTGGTAAATTGTCCCAATATTTAATTACCCTCTCAGATGAAAACGTACGCCTTATTTCCAGTATGGATTTATCTAGCTTCAGCTTCCAGCCATTAGACTGTGCTATGCTTTTCTCTGCTAGATTGAAGAGCCCATTATTAAATATTTGTTCCCCATGTGGGTACTTCTAGACTAATCAAGTTACCCCTTAACCTTCTCTTCGTAAAGCTAAATAGATGGAGCTCCCTGGAGTCTATCACTATGAAGCAGGTTTTCTAATCCTTTAGTCATTCTCAGGGCTCTCCTCTGAATCCTCTTCAATTTATCAACATCCTTCTTGAATTGTGGGCACCAGAACTGGACACAGTATTCCAGCAGCAGTTGCACCAGTGCCAAATTAGGAGAGAAAATAATCTACCATCTCCAGCTGGCGAGTAGACTCCATCCTATCCTGGAAGATAGTGGCCTGGCCTCAGTTATCCACACCTTAGTCACCTCCTGTCTGGACTACAGCAATGCAAAATACCTGGGTGAAGCCTTCAGCACTCAGGGAACTCCAGCTCTGCTCAGCCAGACAGGCTACTCTGAGCACTCCGGCCTCCGCTCGCTACACTAGCTTCCCATAGAAGTTTGAATCGGGTTCAAGGTCTCGTTCCTCCTCTTCCAGGTGCTCCATGGCCTCAGCCCAGGATACTTAAAAGATCGATTCAAGCTCCAGAGGAGAAAAACAGCAGGAGTTTGCCTGGGAACCGTTCGAGAGAAGCTCCGGTGAGTGCTGCATTAGGGGGGCTGTGTTGTGAGCTGGTGGGGTGAATATCGGAGTGGCTGCCTGCTATGACCATTTGTTTGATTCGTGCTGGTTGCAGGGACCGTGTGTTTGTTTGAAAAGTGTGAATTGGGAGTGCTTTGTTCCAGGTGGGCCTTGAGTGGTTGATTAGAAGAAAGGCTTTGAGCCAGGGCAACTGCTTTGAGCCAGCAGCCTTATCTTTTTTTTAAAAAAGCAGCCAGTTGCAAACTGAGTGAGCTGTGAACAGAGGGAGAGAAGCAAAACAGAGGAAGTCTGCCTGGGAGGAGTTCCCACAGAGTTTTTTTTGCCTTTCAGGCTTCTGTGAGCAGTAAATATAACATGTGAAGAGGCTCTTAGAAGGAAGACAATATGGAGAGTGAGCGATCAGCTGTTGTGACCTGCACAAGATGTGCCATGTTTGTCTTTCTCCCAGAGGATAGAAGCGTCTTTGTCTCCATATTGGAAGAGAAGCTTAAAGTTCTAGAGACCCAAGTATCAACCCTGCGTTGCATCAGAGAAAACGAAGACTTACTGGATAGAAGTCACCGTTTGGTACTGCAGACACAGCATGCTGAAGAATCAGAGAAGGCAGTGCAAAACGGGGAAGAAAATTGTCAGCATGTGACCTCCAGAAGAAGAAAGAGGAGAACCCATGTAGGTAAGAAACTGATTTCAGGCTCTCTGCACAAGTACTACGGCGGAGAATGGTTTGGAAGAGTCATCTGAGGGAAGGGATCAGAAGGAGACCCCATTGCCCGGAAGGCCTGGGATGCATTGTCCTAGGAATGGGGGGTGTTCCATGACCACCACTCCCAAGAGGAGGAGACGGGGAGTGGTGGTCGATGATTCCCTCCTAAGGGGATGGAGTCATCTGTCTGCCAATCAGACTGGGAGACTTGAGAAGTGTGCTGCTTGCCTGGAGCTAGAATTCAGGATGTGACGGAGTGTCTGCCGAGCCTGATCAAGACCTCGGACCGCTACCCCTTCCTACTTCTCCACCTGGGCACCAATGATACTGCCAAGAATAACCTTCAGCGGGTCACTGCAGGTTATGTAGCTCTGGGAAGGAGGATAAAGGAGTTTGAGGCGCAAGTCGTGTTCTCATCCATCCTCCCTGTTGAAGGAAAAGGCCCAGGTAAGGACCATCGAATTGTAGAAGTAAATGCATGGTTACGCAGGTGGTGTCGGAGAGAAGGCTTTGGATTCTTCAACTAGGGGATGTTGTTCCATGAAGAAGGATTGCTAGGAAGAGATGGGATCCATCTAATGAAGAGAGGGAAGAGCATCTTTGCAGGCAGGCTTGCTAACCTAGTGAGGAGGGCTTTAAACTAGGGAAGTGGGGAAGTGGGATACCTGGAGGAGACACAAGGAGCAGGGTGCAACAGGGGAGGCCTCCTGAATCGTACTGAGAAAGTAGGCCAATCGGCTAGTTATCTTAGGTGCCTGTACACGAACGCAAGAAGCCTGGGAAACAAGCAGGAAGAATTGAAGTCCTGGCACAGTCAAGGAACTATGATGTGATTGGAATAAGAGACTTGGTGGGGTAACTCACATGACTGGAGCACTGTCATGGATGGGTATAAACTGTTCAGGAAGGACACGTGGGGGAGAAAAGGTGGAGGAGTTGCACTGTATGTAAGAGACCAGTATGATTGCTCAGAGCGCCAGTATGAAACTGGAGAAAAGCCTGTTGAGAGTCTTTGGGTTAAGTTTAGAGGCGAGAGCAACAAGGGTGATGTCGTGGTGGGCATCTGCTATAGACCACCAGACCAAGAGGATGAGGTAGATGAGGCTTTCTTGGGACAACTAACAGAAGTTTCCAGATCACAGGCCCTGGTTCTCATGGGGGACTTCAATCACCCTGACATCTGCTGGGAGAGCAATACAGCAGTGCACAGACAATCCAGGAAGTTATTGGAGAGTGTTGGGGACAACTTCCTGGTGCAAGTGCTGGAGGAACCAACTAGAGGCTGTGCTCCTCTTGACCTGCTGCTCACAAACAGGGAAGAATTGGTAGGGGAAGCAGAAGTGGGTGGCAACCTGGGCAGCAGTGACCACGAGATGGTCGAGTTCAGGATCCTGACAAAAGAAAGGAGAGCAGCAGAATACAGACCCTGGACTTCAGAAAAGCAGACTGACTCCCTCAAGGAACTGATGGGCAGGATCCCCTGGGAGAATAACATGAGGGGGAAAGGAGTCCAGGAGAACTGGCTGTATTTTAAAGAATCCTTATTGAGGGTGCAGGAACAAACCATCCGGATGTGCAGAAAGAATAACAAATATGGCAGGTGACTAGCTTGGCTTAACAGAGAAATCTTCGGTGAGCTTGAACAGAAAAAGGAAGCTTACAAGAAGTGGAAACTTGGACAGATGACTAGGGAGGAGTATAAAAATATTGCTTGAGCATGCAGGGGTGTAATCTGGAAGGCCAAAGCACAATTGGAGTTGCAGCTAATAAGGGATGTGAAGGGTAACAAGAAGGGTTTCTACAGGTATGTTAACAACAAGAAGGTGGTCAGGGAAAGTGTGGGACCCTTACTGAATGGGGAAGGCAACCTAGTGACAGATGATGTGGAAAAAGCTGACGTACTCAATGCTTTTTTTGTCTCGGTATTCACTGACAAGGTCAGCTCCCAGACTGCTGCACTGGGCAGCACAGTATGGGGAGGAGGTGAGCAGCCCTCAGTGGTGAAAGAACAGGTTAAGGACTATTTAGGAAAGCTGGACATGCACAAGTCCATGGGGCTGGATGCAATGCATCCAAGGATGCTGAGGGAGTTGGCTGATGTGATTGCAGAGCCATTGGCCATTATCTTTGAAAACTCGCGGCGATCGGGGGAGGTCCCGGATGATTGGAAAAAAGGCAAACAGTGCCCATCTTTAAAAACGGGAAGAAGGAAAATCCCGGGAACTACAGACCAGTCAGCCTCACCTCAGTCCCCGGAAAAATCATGGAGCACGTCTTCAAGGAATCAATTTTGAAGCACTTGGAGGAGAGGAAGGTGATCAGGAAGAGTCAACATAGATTCACTAAGGGCAAGTCATGCATGACCAACCTGATTGCCTTCTATGATGAGCTAACTGGCTCTGTGGATATGGGGAAAGCGGTGGACGTGATATACCTTGACTTTAGCTAGGCTTTTGATATGATCTCCCACAGTATTCTTGTTAGCACATTAAAGAAGTATTGATTGGACGGCTGGAGTATAAAGTGGCTAGAAAGCTGTCTAGATCGCCGGGCTCAATGGGTAATGAGCAACATCTCAATGTCTTGTTGGCAGCCGGTATCAAATGGAGTGCCCCAGGGGTCGGTCTTGGGACGAGTTTTGTTCAACATCTTTATTAATGATCTGGATGATGGGATGGATTGCATCCTCAGCAAGTTGATGGATGACACTAAGCTGGGAGGAGAAGTAGATATGCTGGAGGGTAGGGATAGGGTCCAGAGTGACCCAGATAAATTGGAAGATTGGGCCAAAAGAAATCTGATGAGGTTCAACAAGGACAAGTGCAGAGTCCTGCACTTGGGATGGAAGAATCCCATGCACTTCTACAGGCTGGGGACTGACTGGCTAAGCAGCAGTTCTGCAGAAAAGGACCTGGGGATTACAGTGGACGAGAAGCTGGATATGAGTCAACAGTGTGCCCTTGTTGCCAAGAAGGCCAATGGCATATTGGGCTGTATTAGTAGGAGCATTGCCAGCAGATCGAGGGAAGTGATTATTCCCCTCTATTCGGCACTGGTGAGGACACATGTGGAGTATTGCATCCAGTTTTGGGCCCCCCACTACAGAAAGGATGTGGGCAAATTGGAGCGAATCCAGCGGAGGGCAATGAAAATGACTAGAGGGCTGAGGCACATCACTTATGAGGAGAGGCTGAGGGAACTGGGCTTATTTAGTCTGCAGAAAGTGAAAGTTGGTCTTTAATAAGTGGTGGAATCTCCATCCTTAGAGGTTTTTAAGGCCCGGCTTGACAAAGCCCTGGCTGGGATGATTTAGTTGTTGTTGATCCTGCTTTGAGCAGGGGATTGGACTAGATGACCTCCTGAGGTCTCTTCCAACCCTAATATTCTATGATTCTATTATAGTCTATATTCTAACTCTGCTCACTGTTAGATTAGAGGCTTTTACACTATTCAGCCACTATCCAATACACTAGTAGTTTTTGTTAGGAGACTAGAAGAGCTTGGTTTGTTTAGCCAAGAAAAAAGAAGGCTGAGAGGAGATATGATTTCCCCCTATAAATATATTGGGGGTAAACACAGTGGAGAGATAAGAGCTATTTAAGCTAACAGGCAACGTTGGCACGAGAACAAATGGGTATAAACTGTCTGTGAATATATTCAGGCTGGAAAGTAGAAGGTTTCTAACCATCAGAGGAGTGAGGTTCTGGAACAGCCTTCCAAGAAGAATAGTGCCGGACAAACAACCTAATTAGTTTAGCTTGATAAGTTTATGAACAGGATGATACCATGGGCTTGCCTGCAAATAGCTGGAGTCTAGACTGGACGACTCAGGAGGTCCCTTCTAGTACTTTGTTCCTATATTAAATTAGGCTGCCATCCTTCCTGGAGATTTCCGGTTTTGTCTTGTTTATTGTTAGGAAACTCTTATTTCCTGCAAAACTCTCCTGTATGGGTGCAACAGGTCCCCAAACCAATGTAAGGCCTATGCCACATTTACATATCTTAAACAGAGTTATTTCAGGTAAGGACTATAGCTTGCTGTATGCCCGTAAAACTTATGGCACTATATAAGTGAGTAAAAACCGAGCAAGCTTGTTAGGACTTCCGTCTCTCGCTTAAACCAGGTAATTCAGCAGGATCAGCTTAAAGCAGGTGGAATGACAGAGAGCAGTTTCAGTCTTACTATTATCATGGCAATGTAAGATACACTCATGCAATGCCAATAGGCCACAACGCGTTGCAGAGTTAAATCAGAGCGCAAAAGATTTTAGCATCAGCAAAGAAACCAACACAGGAAAAGGTATTTGAGTTAATTTTGGGACATCTGATCTCTTTTCTATTCTGTAATGATTACAATGTTTGGAAAACAAGATAACAGATGTGCTAATGTCCCAAGTCCTGTAATATTTTGACTGGCATGAACAAAATAAAAAATCAGATGGAGTTAGAGCTATTCACATCCATCTAGACAGCTCTGTGCAAAATTAAACAAACAAAAAATAAAATGGAAGGAACCAAGGGCATGATTCTGCCAACGCTTACTTGTGCATGTAAACTCACCGAGTCCAACACAGCTACTCACGTGACTAAGTGTTTGCAGGATCAAGCAGCGGGCTTATCCTTTAAACAGATTAGTCTGTGATTCTTGGTCAATGATCATTTTTAAAGCATATTCCATTCCCAGGCCCTTTGGAAACCTAAACCTGGCATTAGGTTTGTTTATATTTACAAGTACTATAAATTATAGATGTCACATGAGCAGATATCTGTAGCAAAGGCTGTTATTTTCAGAGCCTATGGTTAGTAATGGCAAGTCCCATAAAGGCTAAACATGATTTCCCATTTGGAGGCATTTAAAGAATGATTTTTTGGCAGGACAAATATACTCTTAAAATTCAGCAGAGAAATGCAATTTGCTTGCCCTCTAAAATTCTCAATTAAACCAGCTTACCTTATATACACACACACATCGTATGTATTGATGTGGACCTAAAGGGAAAGCTGCATACAGTTAAATAAATAATCTAGACTTATGGAGAAAGGCTATAACTAGAGTTGGTTGGAATTTTTCCTTTTCATTTGTGAAACATTTCAAAAAAAATTCTATTTTGAAGTTTTTGAAATGTATATATTTTCCATTTTTTCCATGGTTACCTAAAATTTTCCAAACCACAGTATGACCAGGTGGCTCTCTACAGGAGGCCCCTGGGTTTTATTACACTCCATCTCAGGAAGTAACCAGCTAGGAGAAAAATAGCAGCGAAGGTGCGTCCTCCAAGATTGCCTAGAGAGAACTCTCCAGAGCAGCCATTTTGGAAAATACAGAGATCTGGTCCTCCAAGGGGGGCTAGCAGGGCCCTGTTGGCTAAGATAAAAAAAAGCTGGCTGACCTTAACTGTTCAGCTCCTGACTGGGACCAGAGGAGTGAAGAAAGATGCTCCTCTCTGGCCAAAGGAGCTTGACAATCAGACAGAGTTTATGGCTGGCTGAACTTATATAGCTGGGACTGCAGAGAGAGAAGAACCTGACGACACTGGCCCTGAAACAGGGGTGGATGTAAAAGGACCCTGTAGGAAGAGGACCAGGGAAATAGCAGCAAAGGATTGAAGTTGAGCACTACGTGGCTGCTGTGTATAGGATCCCTGGGCTGGGATCCGGGGAAGTGGGTGGGGCCGGGTTCCCCCAACACCACAGGTAAAGTGGAATAAACCCCAAGAAGGAGACTGGGTTTATTTGGGAGCCTGAACAGGGGCTGAATTTAAAGGGCCCAGAGCCAGGGCTGAAGTAGGGCCTAATGAGGGCAAAGACTATTTATTGGTTTCTAATATCCTGAAAGGGGTTCATTCAGACTTCGTGACTTGGCTGGAGGGCCAAACCACTGAAGACCCACAAAGGTTGACTAGCAACCTACAGAGGTGCCAGGAGTGGAGAAAGATCCACAATACCACACCCAGCTGCAAGGAGGCACTCAAGAAGTAAGTGTCCTCCTTTACAAACAGGGACCCCTATGTGGGACTGAACTGGAATGGGTGTATCAAGCATTTATATACACACTTAGCCAATCAATCAGGAAAACACGACAACACCAGTACCCAGTCAAAGGCTGCACAGTGACAAACAAAAAATATTCATTAAAAAAAACACCTGCATTTTTGCAAAAACAGCACACACATTTATTTTTTAAGTTTTTGTATAACCAAAATATTTCATCAGAACCTGTCAGCAGTGACAGACTGCCTTGTGCAAAGTCCCAATTCAAGTGGCCTAGGCCAGTCCTGGATCCAAGCAGCACTGGCTTAAATCTGATCAACGGAAAAGTCCATAAAGATAACATAAATGAGTCAAAAAGCCTTTGGTCCTCAGGGCTCCTATCTCCAGTTACCGCCTTGTACTTTCAGGAGGTTATAAGTCTCTCAGAGCCAACGTGGTGCTAGCTCATCTGGGAGAGAGTAGTTGCTCCTTTGAATTCTCAAGTTCTTTTGCCCCTTTCTCATCCTGTTCCTCTCTCCTTATATTTGGATTTGCCCTCATTAGCTACAGCAGCTGTGAGTGTGTGTGTGTGTGTGTGTGTGTGTGTGTGTGTGTGTCTCCATCACTGACATTTATCCACCCCTTCCTACCTGTGTACCTGTGTTTTGTGTGTGTGGTGGGCAGGGGGGAGGGGAAGGGAGAGTTGTAGACTCCATCACAGAACCAAAATGTCTTTGCAAAGATTTGTTTTCAAATATGCTATTTTTCAATGAAAGCAAATTTGTTTGAAAACATTTGACTACTCTAACTAGAACGCCGTAAAACTTTCACCTCATGTTTTTAATAAGAGGGAATCTGTTGTGAAGAAGAAACTATATACAAGAAGGTGAATATTTATAGACATTTCTGATCTATTCTGCCACATCAAATTTAGCCTGGCTTTGCATCACTGACCCATCCCTGTGGTATCCTAGCTCTAATAAAGTACCATATGCAGGCAGACCATTCAAAAGAATACATTCTCCATTTCTTCCTCATGGACACCATTGGCAGCATGCTTCAATTCACACCCCCCTTCATCCCCAAACACACAATTCTCTCCTTGGAAGAAAGGACTCTTGCTGGCTTATTGTTGAGAGAAATCTTGTGCAAAGAGAGAGAAGCTGTACATCTTAGCTGGCACATGGTGGGATCCAAGGTCCTTTTATGCTTAATGGGAGGAAGTTCCGCAACTGGGGGCCAGCCAATGAGAATGTCCAGTCTATTCCAGCCATGAATCTCACTCTTGATTCTGATAACTATCATTCTAGTGATCATCTTAGGTCATAGTCATGGAGATGGTCTCTGAGTAGCTAGGGCCTAGTCCCTTGAAGATCTGGATCAAAGACAAATTAAATCTTGTAGTGGGCAGGGAGCTGTCTACTGTGCAAAGCCTTGGACAGGTGTGTTCTTAGCACCCTGTTTTACACTGTACATGGACTGCCATTTTTTGGCGCATCTGTAGCTTTTTCCATGACACCACTTCCCACCTTAGGTGCAGTGTGTTGCAGTAGTTGAGCATGGAAGTGATGAGCACCTGGACTACTGTGGACAAGTCCTCATCTGAAAAGAAGTGGCACATCTTCCTAGCCAGCTATCTGCTGATATCATTAGGGTATCCAGGGGCAAAGTGGAGTCTGGAAGGACCCCGAGACTGCATAACACCTTCACAGGTCTGTGACATCAATGACTCTGGGTTTAATTCAGCCTAGATTGGCAGAGAAAAAGTCATTGCTATCCATACAAACATGGACAAATTGCCAAGGATGAATAAAAAAAAAAAAATAGTGCAAGTATGTAGGGACAAAATCAGGCTAAGGCATATCCAGGGACATAAAAAGCAACAAGAAGAGGTTATTTAAATACATTAGGAGCAAGAGAAAATGAAGGAAAGTGTAGGCCCATTACTTGGCAGGGAAGGAGAGGTAATAAAGGATGACACCAAGAAGGGCGAGGTGTTTAGTTCCTATTTTGCTTCAGTGTTAAAAAACAGTTAATTGTGACCGGATATTTAACACAATTAGTATTAACAAGGAGGGGGGAGGCGGTGGGAAAGAACACAAGCGAGATTAGAGAAAGAATAAGGTTAAAGATTTTTAGATAAGTTAGATGTATGCAAGGTGGCAAGGCCTAATGAAATTCACCATAGGGTACTTACGGAAGTAGCAGAACCAATCTTGGAACCATTAGCGATTATCTCTGAGAGCTCATGGAGGACAAGTGAGGGCCTGGAGAGTGGCAAACTTACTATCTTTAAAAAGGGAAACAAATTGGCCCTGGGGACTTATAGGCCAATCAGCCTAACTTCAATTCCTGGAATGATACCAGCACAAATTATTAAACAATCGATTTGTAAGCACTTAGAGGATAATAGAGTGATAAGTAATAGCCAGAATGGATTTGTCAAGAAGAAATCATGCTAAAATAACCTCATTTCCTTCTTTGACAGACTTACGTCTTAGTGGATAGGGTGAAGCAGTAGACACATCTTGCTTTTTATTAAGGCTTTTAACAGAGTCACACATACCTGTCAGGGATGGTCAAGATATACTTGGTCCTGCTTTAGTACAGGGGTATGAACCAGATGACCTCTGGATGTCCCTGCCAGCCCTACACTTGTGGTTATCCTCATTTTAGAGATAGGCAAGTTGAGGCATAAAGCAGTGAAGTGATTTCGCTAAGGACACCCAGCAGTTCATGGGCAGAGCCAGGAACAGAACCCAGCTATCCCAAATCCCAGAGCAGTGAGCTATCCACTAATCTCCACTGCCTTCAAAAAAACACTAGCAAACATTTTAAATCACTCTGCAATTGCTCTATAACACATGGGACAGGTTTCAGAGTGGTAGCCGTGTTAGTCTGTATCAGCAAAAAGAACTCGGAGTCCTTGTGGCACCTTCGAGACTAACACATTTATTTGGGCATAAGCTTTCGTGGGCTAGAACCCGCTTCATCAGATGCATGGAGTGGAAAATACAGGGGACAGACTACAAGATAGTTCAGTGTGCTAGTAAAGTCTTACGGGCACTTATTTGTGATGAACTCTGAGCAATCAGTCCCATAAACATGTCAATAAAACATTTATGCCACTCTAACCACCGTATAATCTCTCCTGCATTCTGCATGGGAGCGGGGAGGGAATGGGAAATCCAGTTATGTAAATGAATAAGATTTCGGCAACTAACCTAATGTAATCTAATTTCTCTCTCTCTCTCTCTCTCACACACACACACACACACACACACAGCTATTTACAATATTTAGCCAAAACAGGCTTATCTTAAATCTTAAGGCCAAAAGGTCATCAAGAGTGATTTCCTGCATAACAAAGGCCAAAAAACCCCCACCCAATAATTTCTGCATCAAGTCCAGAATTTCTATCCTAGGTGGTTTTTACCTACGATTGACAGACAAGTGGCCTGTCTTTTACACTTTGACAACACTTGTGTAGCTTGGCATGCAATCAAGTCTCATTTCTTTGAGTCAAATTGAAAATGGACACACAAGGCCAATCAGCCTCGAATCAGAGAGAAGGTTTTGACAGACTGTCTTAGAAGCAGGGCCGGCTCCAGGCACCAGCTTGTCAAGCAGGTGCTTGGGGCGGCCACTCCGGAGAGGGGCGGCACATCCAGCTATTTGGCGGCAATTCGGCGGACGATCCCTCACTCCGGCTTGGAGCGAAGGACCTTCCGCCGAATTGCCGCCACAGATCGTGATCGCGGCTTTTTTTTTGGCTGCTTGGGGCGGCCAAAACCCTGGAGCCGGCCCTGCTTAGAAGAAGCCAGGTATATAACCCATTCGGTCTTAAAGCAGCTTTCATTTTCTTTAAACCAGTAGTTGTCATTGTCATGCTACCCATTTCATCTGGACCCGATTCTCCAGCATTGTGAATGGCTGTAAATACAGAGGGCAGCTTGAATGACATGCCCACGTTCAACATTTGCTGGTATCAGTCAACGAGCTGTCACAGATTGTAATAGATTTTCTCCTAGAAGATGTCATTGCCTCTGACAATCATGCCTAGTGGTTGGAGCATGGATCACAGCTAGGCATAGGACTGGGCCTGAGCCAAGGGGGGACCTGGAATCAAGATACAGGGACGGGCTGGGTTAGTGCCAAGATCAGAGTCTGTAGACAAACAAAGATCAGAACTGTAGCCAGCGTCCAGGTTAGGGTTACCCCCTTTGAAATGCAAAACAAACAAACAAAAAAGCAACCCCCCCCCACACAACAAACCCAGTGCAACCCCAACCCCTAACCACAAGGCAACTCATAGAATCTAGAGAGATATCAATCTTATCTATATGTGTTAGCGTTGATAACGAAGAGGGGGTGTTTGTTTTATCAGCACATTTTGCCAGCCAGTCTTTGTAGTCTGTTTCGTTTAGCCAGTGGTCATTGAATGTGCAGTTTACACTTACCCGGTAGTTCGGCGGCAAGCAAATCGAACTTCTGGGTTCGACTTATCGCGTCTTATCCGGAAGTGCTCGGCGAGAGGAGTACGCGAAGTTGACGGGGGAGCCTGCCTGCCGCGTCTGGACCGAGGTAAGTTCGAACTAAGGTACTTCGAACTTCAGCTACGTTATTCACGTAGCTGAAGTTTCGTACCTTAGTTCGAATTGGGGGGTTAGTGTAGACCTGCCCTGATTTGAGTGTTTTTCCTCCGCCCCAAGAGTGTAGTAGGATCACTTGCACCATCGCCCTGATCTTCCATTATTTAATATGCCTCACATGTCTCCTCACTGTCGTGTGAACTCAAAACCTCTCTCACAACCACAGCTGGGGCACTTGCGTGTTGGTGGGCAGACAACTGCTGTATTTTCAACAGTTTTGATCGGTTATCTCTTAACACTGCGAAAATGGGAACACTGCAGCATCTTTAGCTGGACACAGAAACTTTTAACATTAGATAGCCCAGTGTGTTGTGATAATAATGCAAATCTTTAGACTAGGGGTAGGCAACCAATGGCACGCGTGCCAAAGGCGGCACGCGAGCTGATTTTCAGTGGCACTCAAACTGTCCGAGTCCTGGCCACCGGTCTGGGGGGCTCTACATTTTACTTTAATTTTAAATGAAACTTCTTAAACATTTTAAAAACCTTATTTACTTTACACACAACAATAGTTTAGTTATATATTATAGACTTAGAGAAAGAGATCTTCTAAAAATGTTAAAATGTATTACTGGCACGTCAAACCTTATATTAGAGTGAATAAATGAAGACTCGGCACACCACTTCTGAAAGGTTGCTGACCCCTGCTTTAGACCCACGTAAAAAAAAAATCTTGCAGATTACATTTTTTTGGCAACTAGCAAATCCATAAGAAACCTAGCCAGGCCAGTCAGATACCAGCCAGGTGGTAACCTTAGTCCCGATACATGCCAAAGGTCGAAACCAGATAGAGTCTGAGGGTTTCGGGGGAGGGGGTTGGATCAGGAAGCAGAGGCAAGGCTGGATCAGGCCAGTGATGAGGCTGGAGTGAGGCTAGTGCAGGGCAAGGAGTCAGAGAGCTAAAGGCCAGAGGGACCCCCAGATCATCTCGTGTGACCTCCTGTATAGCACAGGCCACTGACGCCACCCCCATAGCAAGCGCAACACCAGAATTAGACCACGGTATTATAGCCCTCAGGAGAGTAAACTATTGTGTGCTCTGGGAGAGAACAGGAGGGACTGAGGTGCCGAGGCACTTGCAATGGCAGTGAGAGATACCCAGATGAACCTACTGAGCGACGAGTGCCCCACTCTGTAGAGGAAGGTGAACCCCCCCCCCTCGCCCCCGCCAAGGCTGCTGCCAATCTGACCTGGGTGAAAATTCCTTTCTGATCCCCACAAATGGCGATCAGTTTGCCCTGTGCATGTAAGCAAGGACCCGCCAGCCAAGCGCCCAAGAGAGAGACAGACATCTGCACCCCCTCAGACTACCAGCTCACCCCGTCCAGTGTCCCATCTCCAGTTGTGGCCATCTCTGATGCCTCAGAGGAAGAAGAAAAAACAAACCCAGAATACGTTGGGGGTGGTGGGGAGAAGATTCCTTTCCTGATCCTTACAGGTGACAAAGAAGGGGGCAGAAAGCGTGGGATTGTGAAAACATTATTAATGCATAGTATTTGTAAGAAGGTAGTGCCTAGGAGCCCAGGTCATATGCCAGGACCCCCTTGTGCTAGGCGTGGTCCAAACACAGAACAAAAACAAAGTCCCTCCCGACCCGCAGCCTACTCAATCATGTGCTAGTGGTGCAATGCCTTTGGGGCTGATCCTTGGTGCTCCTCACCAACTCCTGTACAGGATCGTGCCGTTCTCAGGTATATGCATCCTGATCCTGCAAACCCGGACTCAGTCCCATTGGCTCACAGGAGTAAGGGTTTGCAGGATCATGTCCATACGCAGTATAATGAGGCAAGGAAGGCACAGAGAGGAAATATAGTCCAGTGGTTAGAACACGGACTTGGGAGATTTGGGTGGGGCTTCCTGCTCTGCTTCTGTGTAACTTCGGGTGAGTCACGTAGGCCCAGATCCACAAAGGGAGTTAGGTGCTGAAATGCCTTTGAGGATCTGGGCCTCACTCTCTTTGTGCCTCAGGTCCATCATCCAACTTTTCAGTGCCTCAGTGTACTGCGTTGCAAAACAGTACAACCCCAGGAGACAGGACTTCCTACCCAAGGGCTCTTGGAACGTTTCTGCTCTGCAATCCTCAGAAATCAGGATTACTGATGATCTGCCCCGAATGCAGA
This sequence comes from Terrapene triunguis, assembly GCF_002925995.2. Classification (NCBI taxonomy): domain Eukaryota; kingdom Metazoa; phylum Chordata; order Testudines; family Emydidae; genus Terrapene; species Terrapene triunguis. The sequence goes on along the minus strand of NW_020664417.1, from coordinate 95,775,730 downwards.
CGTTTACCTCAGCTGCATAGCATCCTTTCACACCTGGAAAGAAATGGGAATATATGGGTTATATCAGCAGCGGGACAGAAAGTGACTTGAAAGCCATCTAAAAAACAATTTAAAAACACTCTGAAAATGAAACCTCAACATTTTTTAATTTGCCAGAGGAGGGAAGAGAACGGCCGAAGGGGACAGGCACATGAAAAACAACAAGGCAAAAATAACGTCCACAGCACCCCCAGTTCTTACTTTAATATTTCTCAGCCTCCAGCTCATGTTATTGTATGTGGAACTTCCTCCTATTCTGAAATAGGCAAAGAGAGAGAGGTTCTCTCCTTAAAGAGTAACTGTAATGCACTGCAACACGGCACAGAGCATTCTGTTTAGAGACAGTCCTGCTCAGATATCTGGAGGGAGCAAGTGTAAGACTGGTTAAAAAGCAAGATGCTGGGAGTCAGAAAATCTGAGTTTGATTCCCAACTCTGTGGCAGATTTCCTAGGTGACCTGGGGCAAGTCACTTCAGCGCTCCGTGCCTCAGTTTCCCCTCTCCAGAGGGTGTGTGTGATGGGGTGAGTAAGTAAAAAGAGCCAATTAACTCGTTACAAGCTTCACCTGGAGGAGAGAAAGGGCAGATAAGCTATGATGAAGCAGGGCAGGCTGAGCTGGTATAAAGCCTGGAAGTGGCAAGCAAGAGGGTATGGCAGGAAAAAAGCTCTGTGGTCACTCTCTAGAGAGGAGAGCTGGTAAAAAAAAAAAAAAGAACAAGAAGGAGTGAGTGCTGGGACCCTGCCTGGGAATACAGTCTCTGGCGAGAACCTGAGACAGGGAGGTGGAGGAGCCACCAGGAGCCGAGAAAGCTCCAGAGGTGGGTCAGAGCAAGAGAAGAAGAAAGGTAGGAGGGTGCTTAGGGAAACAGCAACAGGACCTGGGATTGCATAGACTGTGGTTGCTAATAATAGGTTCCCTGGGCTGGAACCCGGCATAGAGGACAGCCCTGGGTTCCCCTACTAGCCACTGGGGAAATGGCACAGTCTGGGCAGCGTATTGGACAAATAGGGTTTTGATACCCTGGAAGGGGAGGACTATCATGACCTGCCCAGAAGGCCAAGCCATGAAGAGGGGGAAATTGAGTCCAGAAAGGAAGAGAGGCCATGGGGTGAGCCACCAGAGGGGACGTCAGACTGGCCAAGAGCTAATCCCCAGACGAGCCCCACTGAGGCGCCCCAGAGGTAGGTGGTGAATCTTGTGACAGAGGGCTAGTCCATGTGTAAAGTACTTTATATAGCCAAACATCTCAAAGGCTATAACCCCTGGGCCAGATCCTCAGCTGGTGTAAATTGGCACAGCTCAGCCGAGTGTATTTTGTCCTGTCTCCTGTGATTGAGCTATGACTCTACTCACTGGAGCTAGGCTGGTTTACACCCACTGGGGATCTGTCCCCTAAATGTAAAGCATTATTAATTATTCTATTCTGGTTTTTTTGGTTTCTTACCTGCAGAGCCTGTGTCACAGAACCTGCCATCTTGAGTAATTCAATAGTCCTGAAAATATTAGAATGCATTTATATAAGTCAACAGTATCCGCCTCCAGATGGAATACCGTGCTCAGTTCTGACCACCCCATCTCAAAAGAGAGCAGCAAAAGGAAGTATCAGGACCAGGCAAAGAAAATTACTAGAGGCCTAGAGAGTTTTCATATGAGGCAAGATTTACAAGAGTAGGACTGTTTAGACAGGACAAATGGGGACAAGAAGGACTCCTATAAAATAGCCAGTGGTGCAGAGAAGGTACATCAGGCAGTCTTCATCCCCCTTTCCCATAAGAATAATAAATAGGCCGCAACAGATATAAAAGTGACAAAAGTATATTTCTCCCCACCATCATCCATCATATAATTTACATGTGGAACTCACTGCCACAAGATGTCATTGAGGCCAAGATATTAGAAAGACCCCAAAAAACTTTAGACATTTATGTGGATAATGAGAACCTCCAAAACCACTAAGTTACTGTGCTTTTAATATGCGGGATATAAATCCCAATGCTTTTGGGTATAAGCCATCTACTAACTGACAGGGGTTAGGAAATGTCCCCCTAGAGGTATGTTGTTCCACAATTATGTCAAAGACCTGCAATCAGAAAGCATTCCCCTGCCCCTGAAATGCGGTCAGCCATCCAATTAATGCTGATTACCTCCAAATATGAGCAGACAGTCACTGTCTAGGCTGCTTGCATTGATCTCTGATTGCATATTGTTCATTAAATGGTGAAAGACAGATGCAGACTGATTTTAATTGCTGTATTCTCACCTTCGTATTTTAAAGAATGAAAACAAATGCACACACAGAGCAGCAAGCTACATATACATGTTTGTTTATTTTTGGTGATGAAAATTTGGAGAAGGGTTTAATGGTCTTTAACAAATGTGTTTTTTCCATTAGGTAAAATACAGTGCACAAAAAAATCCCAATACAAAAAACCCCTCTAATGTTCCTAAAACAAGGGTGTTTTATTCTATTATCATAAGAGTATATTTCAGCATTAAAGAAAACCAAAGGAGGGGGGGAGGGATGGATAGCTCAGTGGTTTGAGCATTAGCCTGCTAAACCCAGGGTTGTGAGTTCAATCCTTGAGGGGGCCACTTGGGGATCTGGGGCAAAATCAGTACTTGGTCCTGCTAGTGAAGGCAGGGGGCTGGACTCGATGACCTTTCAAGGTCCCTTCCAGTTCTAGGAGATGGGATATCTCCATTAATTAATTAAATCCCCAAACAAGGCAGCAAGCTGCTCAAAGGAGAAGCTAAAATATAGGCAAAAGACAACAGTAGCCAAATCATTTTGTCCTTCCCTTGGTAAAACCCCCATTGTGTTTTTAAGGGTAAATCTTCAGCGCTGTTCAGAGGCAGCATAGCTGGTCTGGATGGTGGACAAATGAGCAGAGGGAGTGTAGAAGGGGGAAACTTTCCCCTGGGAATATTGAGCAACTGCAGAAGCATTCCCCGGAAGCTGCTCCTCTTCAGCGGCTGGAGACACTTCTGCAGCAGGTCCTTATGGGCTGAATTTTCATTGGGAGTTGCCAGCTACTGAGGTCTTTTGAAAATCTGGCCCTGAGTGTCTCCCCACAATAGGAAGAGGATAGAAGGATCTAAGTAGTGGCAGGGTCGCCAGCCCGGTCCCTTCTTCGGAGATTCATCAAATAAAGGAAATGTAAAAGTGCTCCCTTTAACGGGGATGGAAGCGTGTGAAGAACTGGATTGCTAGGGGCATGATGCACGTCAAAGTGGAGATTGGATTCCTGCAAAGATATACTGGAAATTCATACATTCCAAGGCCAGAAGGGACCACTGTAATCATCTAGTCTGCCTTCCTATATATCACAGGCTATGGAACTGCCCCAAAATAATTCCTAGAGCAGATCTTTTAGAAAAACATCCAATCATGATTTTAAAATTGTCTGTGATGGAGAACTGGAAGAGAGGCAGCTAACAGGAGAGGTTTGGAGTAGCTCCAGCTGCAGTCTCTGTACCTGGAGGTAGCAGGCCTTGGTGAGTGGTGGTTTGGTTCATCTGTGGGTTGGTTGGTGGTTGTTGTGTGTATGGGCTGTGTAGCGGGCTTGTGGGCCCTGGAGTAAGCCCTTGGAGCTTTGATTAGCCAGTTGTTTGAAGTCTGAGTGGGTAATCACTCCCTGGTGGTGATAATAGCACTTTCCATTCCACTACTATCTACGGAGAATGTTAAACAGAAGCTACTAAAATTAAACATTTTAAAATCAGCGGGTCCAGACAAATTGCATCCAATAATTTTAAAAGAGCTGGCCGAGGAGCTTGCTGGACTGTTGATGATGTTTTTCAGTAAGTCTTGGAGCACTGGGGAAATTCTAGAAAACTAGAAGAAAGCTAATGTTGTACCAATTTTTAAAAAGGGTGAACTGGATGACCTCAGTAATTGTAGGCCTGTCAGCCTGACATCGATCCCAGGCAAGATTATGGAGTGGCTGATATGCGAGTTGATTAATAAAGAATAAAAGAGAGTAATGTAATTAATGCAAAATATGGGTTTATGGAAAATAGTTAATTTGATAGGATCTATCTTTTTTTTTTGATGATACAGATCTGTCGTATCTTGCGCGCATTTAACATGCACGATTTCAACTGTACAAACTGTCAACTGTCGGCAAAAACAAAAAACAAACAAACAAACAAAAAGAAGAGAAAAATAACAATTTTAATACTATACCTGTAGTGCGGGCGATTTCGCCCGCCATTGAACTCAATGGAATTTTGGCTATACGCGGTTTTCGCTTTACGCGCTAACCTTGGAACGGAACCCCCGCGTAAGATGAGACAGACCTGTATTACAAGTTTGGTTGACAAAGATAATAGTATTGACATAATCTATTTTGACTTGGTGCCGCATGACATTTTGATTCTAGTTTTCTTAAAGATATAAAACTAACATGGCATACATTCAATAAATTAAAACCTGGTGAAGAGGTCTCAAAATATAACTGTAAATGAGGAAGCATCACCGAGTGGGTCTGTTTCCTGTGGGGTGTCATTGATTCTTGGCCCGACATTCTTTAACATTTTTATCAATAACCTGGAAGAAAACAGAAGATTATCACTGCTAAAATGTGCAGATGACTCAAACTGGGGGAGTGGTGGATAATAAAAGCACTAGTCACTGATTCAGAGAGATCTGGATTGCTTGGTAAATTGGGCCCAAGCAAACGTGTTTTGACATGGTTAAATGTATACATCTAGGAGCAAAGAATGTAGGCCATACTTACCGGGTGGGGGACTATCTTGAGAAGCAGTGACTCTGAAAGAGATTTGGGGGTTATGGTGAATAGTCAGCTGAACATGAGCTACCAGTGTGATGCTGTGGACAAAAAAAAGCCCTCCTCTGAGTTACACTGAAACAATCTGTTCTCTCTATTTGTAGACAAGGTGATCCCCTGTCTGGTGGAATATTCCTGTTTTACCTTTCAATGGTTTAGGTTGTTTGCAGTTGCCTTTGATGGGTTTCCATTGAAAGTTTTGGTATTGAACAAGGCTAAACAACTGAGCCTTGCATTGCATCCCTGGCTAAACAGGACAGGATACAACTCTGTCCTGCCTGAAAGGCCATCCCCAAGACACATTACCCCACTGACTCATTTTTATTCCAAGTCTACAAAGCATACTTTCAACATGAATATATTATTTTGAAACATTACCCTTACATACATCTCGAAATGATTGAGAATCTTGAAAAATTACGAACTTTTGGTACATAAGAACAGCCATACCAGGTCAGACCAATGGCCCATCCATCCCAGTATTCTGCCTTCCGACAGTGGCCAATGCCAGGTGCTTCAGAAGGAATGAACAGAACAGGTAATCATCAAGTGATCCATCCACTGTTGCCCATTCCCAGCTTCTGGCAAACAGAGGCTAGGGACACTTCAGAGCATGGTTTTGCATCCCAGCCCATCCTGGCCGCCCATCCTGGCTAATAGCCATTGATGGACCTATCCTCCAGGAACTTATCTAGTTCTTTTTTGAACCCTGTTATAGTCTTGGCCTTCACAACATCCTCTGGCAAGGAGTTCCATAGGTTGACTGTGCGTTGTGTGAAGAAATACTTCCTTTTGTTTGTTTTAAATCTGCTACCTATTAATTTCATTTGGTGACCTCTGGTAGATACTTTATGTGTTATGCTTTATGGATAGCTATCTTTTAGGATGTGTTTGGTGTGGGGAGTTTGTCCTTCTTAGCGTAGCTAGAAAAATCAGAACCACGCCTCCCCAAAACCAGCCATTGCTCCATCAGTGAACCGGCTGCTTCGCATTATTTGGTGGTGATAACTTATTATCCTTTCATTTCCCTTAGCAGTGTCTCCCAGCAGGAGGGTTTGATTATGCTGCATTTCAGTTTGTGTTGTCAGCAGGTGCCAAGGGAGCGCGAGGTGCTGCGCAAAGAACAAATCTTTCCCCTAAAATACGGGCTGTACAGTGCCTGAGGAAGGAAGACAGGAAAGTGAACGCCCAGCCACCTGACTAAACAACCCCTTTAAATAGTTAGTGGATGTTTACAATGCCCTTTCACACAGTAGATGCACTCTGTCCCTTCCTTGGCTGACTACCAAGACTGGGCCTGTGAAAACATAACCGGCCAGATTCTCCTCTCTACTAAATTCACATGGCTCTGAGCAAACGTCTTGCTTTTACCCTCTCTCGACACCCATGGGTTGGATGTGTCCCAGAAAGCATGCATAGGCCTTTCTCCCACCTTTCATCAAACTAGTTTATGTAGGTTGGTAGCACTTCAAAGCAGGGACCGTCTCTTATCAGGTGTTTGTACAGCACTCGAGCACCACCTGTACTTATATGGCCCTCCTCACTGTTGTACTTCAGCACCTCACAATCATTAACAAATTTTCTCCATGTGATACCCCTGAGAGCTAAGGAAATATGATCCCATTTTACAGATGGGGAGTGGAGCACAGGGAGGATGAAGTAGGAGCTTGTCTACACATACAACTCTACAGTGGCTCTGCTGTAGCACTTGAGTGTAGACGCTACCTACATCAACAGGAGGGGTTCTCCTCTCAGAGTAGGTAATCCACCTCCCCAAGAGGCAGTAGCTAAATTGGCAGAAGAATTCATCTGTCAAACTGGCACTGTCTATAAGGGGACTTAGGTTGGCTTAATAAGGCTGCTCATAAGAACATAAGAACGGCCATACTGGGTCAGACCAAAGGTCCATCCAGCCCAGTATCCTGTCTGCTGACAGTGACCAATGCCAGGTGCCCCAAAGGGAGTGAACCTAACAGGTAATGATGAAGTGATCTCTCTCCTGCCATCCATCTCCACCCTCTGACAAACAGAGGCTAGGGACACCATTCCTTACCCATCCTGACTAATAGCCATTAATGGACTTAACCTCCATGAATTTATCTAGTTCTCTTTTAAACCCTGTTATAGTCCTAGCCCTCACAACCTCCTCAGGCATGGAGTTCCACAGATTGACTGTGTGCTGTGTGAAGAAGAACTTCCTTTTATTTGTTTTAAACCTGCTGCCCATTCATTTCATTTGGTGGCCTCTAGTTCTTATATTATGGGAACATGTAAATAACTTTTCCTTATTCACTTTCTCCACACCACTCATGAGTTTATATATCTCTATCATATCCCCCCTTAGTGTTCTCTTTTCCAAACTGAAAAGTCTTAGCCTCTTTAATCTCTCCTCATATGAGACCCGTTCCAAACCCCTAATCATTTTAGTTGCCCTTCTCTGAATGGCCATACTAGTTCATAATAAAGGTCCATCTATTCCAGTATCCTGTCTTCCGACAGTGGCCAATGCCAGGTGTCCCAGAGGTAATGAACAGAACAGGCAATCATCAAGTGATCCATCCCCTGTAGCCCATTCCCAGCTTCTGGCAAACAGAGGCTAGGGACACCATCCCTGTCCACCCTGGCTAATAGCCATTGATGGACCTCTCCTCCATGAACTTATCTAGTTCTTTTTTTAATTTGTTACACCCCTGACCTGTGTAGTTAAACTATGCTAATTTTCTAGCATAGACCAGGCCTAACTTGCTCAAGCTTGCTCAGAGAACCTGTGGCTGAAAGGAGAACTATACCTAAGTCCCTTGGGTCTTCGGCCACTGTCCTGTCCACTAGACCATCCACCCTATCCCAGTCGGGCACCAATCCAGTTGAGGCCTCATTATAGCTGGGACCACTAGTTGCTACTGTCATACATATTGCTATTTATAAGCACATTTACTTGTACAGTGTATTATGAAGCATCACAAGTAAATACAACAGAACTAGAATTGACACGATATATGACCTGGATGCAATTTCCTTTTGTTTTTCTCATGGGTTATTCCCTAATTTGTAGAATTCAGTGGTTTGCCGTGGTTCTTCCAGACAGCAGAGTAAACAAGGGAGGTTCTGCTGCACCCTGATAACACCTTGTTTCCCCACAGTGCTGGTCCTCCTCGTCTGTCGCATCCCGCAGCAAGCATCACATCATAGACAGTGTGGGGGGGAAGCCGTGGGGCTGGCTCTAGGGTTGAAACTGCATGGTCTCAGCAGCAAAACATCCAGGAATGAAAAGAGAAAGAAAATGCGTTTGCAAAAAAAAAGACAGCTCCGGCAACCAGTTAAAAAACAAAAGCAAGAAGAGCCCGTTGCTGATGAAAATAGACCCTGCCGACAGGCTCAGAACCCATGAAAGCAAGTGAAGGACAAAGGGTCATAAACAAGATTTAAAAAAGAATCTCCCTTGTACTCAATGTATCTCACAAACAAAGCTGCTCAATGACTTCCATAGAAAGACAGGGCAGGTAAAATTCAGAGCACATCTGCTAGGGGGGATGAGCATAAGTTACATAGATTCATCGATTTTTTTTTTTAATGCCAGAAGGGGCCATTAGATCATCTAGCCTGATCTCCCGTAGAGCACAGGCCAGAGATGTCCATCCAGTTACTCCTGCATCAAGCCCAATGACTTGTGTTTGACGCTCCGAGCATGGGATGGTGTCCTTGACTTAAGATGGTCTGGGATGCAACCACATGCTCTGGGTGTCCCTAAACTTCTGACTGCCAGAAGCTGGGACTGGAGGACAGGGGATGGATCACATTGCCTGCTCTGTTCATTCCCTCTGAAGCACCTGGCATTGGCCACTGTCGGAAGACAGGATACTGGGCTAGATGGACCATTGGTCTGACCCAGGGACGACTCCTATGTTCTTAAAACACATATTCCAGAAAGGAACCAATCTTGATTTCAAGACTTCACAAGATGGAGTATCCAGCACTTCTTGGTAGCCCGGGCAATGATTAATCACTCTTACTGTTAAAAATTGTGCCTTATTTCTAATTTGAATTTGCTGGCTTTAATATCCAGCCATTGGCTATACCTTTCTCTGCTTGGCTCAAGAGCCTCTTTATTCCTGGCATCTACTCCCCATTAAGGTATTTATACACTATGATAAAGTCACCTCTTGATCTTCTTTTTGATAGGTAAGACTGATTGACAGATTCCCTTAGACTTATGGGGCTGAATTCTCTATTGCCCTGCACCTTATATGGTCGTTTATATCTTATATCTCCTTAGAACCATCTGCTAGCTGCTTTCTCTGCTATGCTCCTCTCTTCAGAGTTACACTAATTTAGACTCCCTTGGATGCAGTGGTCCAAACTAATAGGTTACATGTATGGGGGAAAGAGGGTAGATGTCCATGTAAGTGCCCGATCCTGCTTCCCGTGGGGCTGATTCTTCATGGCCTGGCACCTTGTGTAGTCGCCTGCACGTGGGCAAAGTTGGCCAGATTCTGATCTCATTTACAATGGTGCAAAGCCAGGGTAATGCCAGTGACTTTGATGGCATTACATTAGACTTGCAGCAGAGTAACTGAGATCGGAACCTGGCCCAGGGTGATTTAATAGCATTTCACGTTCACTCGCTTTGCACGGGTATAGATGACAGCCCAAGGTGGTGGAGAATCAGCCCTCCCAAGTCTGGCTCCTAGAAACTCGGACTTCACAGAGAGCAGTTAGCACCGCGTGCGGCACTCAGCAGCAAACTGCAGCGCAGGCAGGGCACAGAACACTAGTGTAATGTGTGCGTGTTGGTTCACTTCACATGAAAGGCATTTTCATTGTTATCAAAGGATGTTTGAAGCTGTAATTCCTGAATACTCATCAGGGTCAGCCCCTGGTAGACCATTGCATGGGCTGAAAGCAACAGGACTACACCTGTGGATAAAGATTACTCATGTGAGTAAGCACTGCAAGATGAGTTCTCTTGCCCCATATGCTGCATTGGGATCCACTAATGGGGGTTTGTGCCAGGGGATCTTAGTATAGGATGGGGTCTCAGACTGTAAACTCCCAATAAGGGCAAGGACCGTACATGTTTGTTAAGTGCTGTGCACACCTCTGGCACTATCTAAATCCTAAATAGAGGCAATGGATGCAAACAGGCTCAAATGTTATGAATTTCATATGTATCTCATTGCACTTGCATGTTCAAAAGAAGACAATTTCAGGGACTGGCTGTCCTTGTAATGATATTTCAGGTTGTGTTCATCAGTAAGCCTTTTTGCCTGTGAAGTAGGATGCAATTTCTTCTCTCAGTGTCTCTCTTTCCCTCACTGGGAGGGATAAATGGATGCGGTTTTCTTCTGCTGACACAGGAACGGATCCTGGAAAATGGACTACAGGGAGCAATTTTGCAGCAGCAGGGGGATGGACTAAAGAAGTTAATATGGTAGCTCTTTTCAATCTGAATATTCTGTTTTTCTACATTATTGACTAGATTTTCAAAGTTCAGAGTCATCTTTCCAAGTGTTGACACAATCAATATGTCCATATAGATCATTGTTGCAACCATTGTTATATATTTGCAACAAATCTTGTACAAAGGTTATCAGGTAAGGTGTCTGTGGAAAGGGTATGATTTGCTGGTTATGATTATACTATCTGTATGCATGTATCATTTTTGTATTTGAAGCTATGAGTATTGGCTCTATACCTGGATTTCAAATGTTTGCTCCTGGGGTAATGCCCACACGGTAGTTAGCCTGCACATCTTGAAGGGACTATTCAAATTAAGTGGCTCATCAAGGAGCATTTAACTCACAATGGAAGACGCCCATCTACCCTGAATGGACTTTCCTGTGAACCTGTTGTTTGAGGTATAAGTAACGGCTTCTACTGTGTCTAAGCGGAATCACACATGGACATGTGACTTGCCCATGTGGTTCCAAACACTATCTGTCACCTGTGATTTTACACTAGCTGTGTTGAGGGCTTTGCTTGAAACAGTGGCAGAAGCTATAAAAGGCTCTGGAAACACCTCCATTTTGCCTCTTTCCTGCTCAAACCTCTGAACTAATACTAATGGGAGCATTCTAACCAAGTAATTGAGGACCTTCCAATGATTTGAAAGCAATCAGAGACTTGACTTAAGCCAGCAGTTTATTCCATCACTGCTACAAGCCTGAACCAAGAACTTTGCAATCATAGAATATATGGTTGGAAGGGACCTCAGAAGGTCATCTAGTCCAACCCCCTGCCTAAAGCAGGACCAATCCCCAACTGGCTCCCTCAAGGATTGAACACACAACGCTGGGTTTATCAGGCCAATGCTCAAACCACTGAGCTATCCTTCATATTACTGTATGCAGATGATTCCTTTAATCAGTTTTAACTCTCACCTTTCTTTCTTTCTTTCTATAAATAAACCTTTAGATTTTAGATACTAAAGGATTGGCAACAGCCTGATTTTTGGGTAAGATCTGAGTTGTATATTGACCTGGGTGTGTGGCTGGTCCTTTGGGATCTGAAGAACCTTTTGTTTGATGAGACTGGTTTTAAAGAACCACTCATCTTTAAATCCAGTGTTTTTGGTGGTGATACAAGGACTGGAATGCCTAAGGACACTGCTTTTCTGACTTCTTGTTAGCCAGTGTGGTGAAACAGAAGTTTACTTTTGTTGCTGGTTTGGTATACCTTAAGGGAGAATAACCACCAGTTTTGGGGTGTATCTGCCCTATTTCTCAGCAGTTTGTCCTGAATTTGGTATTCTCAGTCATGACCCACAAAGGCACGGTGACACTGTATATATTCTGTTTTTCTACATTATGGACTAGATTTTCAAAGTTCAGAGTCATATTTCCAAGTGTTAACACCCTCAATTGGGGTAAAATTTTCAAAAGAGCTCTGCTCCCATTTACACATCTCAGTAAGTGACCATATTTTTCACAATGGCTCAGCATGTCTCAGTTCCCGCTATGACATTCATGGCCGTCTTTTCAAAAGAGCTTTCTACCCAGGGAGCTGAGCCCTTTTGAAAATCTAGCCACTGATTTTGGTGCCCAAATGGGAGCTGAAATCTCCTGAAAAATCTGGCCCAGATGATATGAAAATCATGTGTTTTACCCTTCCAAGCGATGGCTGAAATCTGCAGCAGCGTATACTCTGTATGGCATATCTAACTATGAGCTGGAGGGGTGGCTCCTAGCTCACACACACATAGACATGCTATGTTAATGAGAGCTAGCGTGAGTATAAATAGTATAGCCATGACTGTAGGGGTTTCAGCAGCATGGCTTAGCCATGCCAAGGATAAATCCACCTGAACCCCGTGGATACAAACCTGGCACGGCTGAGCCATATACCCAGGGTTCAGGCGGGTTTGTACTGGGCCCTGGTAAGCCAGGCTGCGTTACCCATGCTACCATGGCTACACTGCATGTTAGCTCTCATCAAGCTAGCGTGAGTATGGGCATGTCTACACTGCAATAAAAGACCCGCAGCATGGCTGCTACTGGCTTGGGCCGTGGGGCTATAAAATAGCAATGCAGATGTTTGGGCTCGGGCTGGAGTCTGGTCTCTGAGACCCTGTGAGGAGGGAGAGTCTCAGAGCCCGGGCTTCAGCCTGAGCATGAATATTTTTAGCCCCATAGCCCCCAGTGCCATGAGCCCAAGTCAGCTGACCCAGAGTTGTTTTATTGCAGTGTAGACATATCCTGTGTACACAAGCTGGGACTCACACCCCTCGCTTGTAGTGAAAACGTAGCCTACACAAGTCTGTTTAGATCCAAGACCAGGTGTAACATTTGGAATATCTGGTCCCATGCATAGACAAATCTGTCTCAAGTCTCTGAATCTCAATGTGTGTGAGGAGCACGTGAACACCGTTGCAGCTTTCTTGTCCATTGAACGGTTCAGAAGACTTTTAAGATAAACCAAAACATTCCTCTGGTTTTTTTTAATCAGACATCTAATCATGATATTCAATTTTTATTATTTCCAAACACAGAACAGATTCACGCTGGCCCTAACTAATGAAGAACAAGAGTCCGACTCCAGTTTGTAGGAGGAGACTCAGTGGGCAAGCATCGTCCCACTGAGGATTTTGAAATTCCACATCTGTTTGCGGTTAACGGTTCCTGAAATACACCAGGTTAACAGAAAGCAAAATGCACCACAAACTAATGTGTGCAAAAGTGGAGGTGCACTCGCCCCTCTCCTCCGCCGTACTGCTTCATCTACTTCCCCAGGTGAGACCATCTGCAATAAATACATCTCCCTCCTAGCTAGATCCAAGCAGAGCATGTGCTGGGAACATGCAGCATTTCATTCTGTTTATGGAAAGGTGGACTCAGGGGGAAGGGAGGCTGTGCATTCTCTATTGTTCACGATCCCATTCTGGGCAGCCTGACAAAGAACATGCAGGTTCCAGAATGAGATCAGGATTACGTTTTAGGGGCCAGCTTTGACGCTATACCTGAGATGAAATATCTCCAGAGGGAACCTTCGCCCTATCACTTCCCCTTGCTGGAGGACACAGTGCAGAGAAATCATTGCAAGCATGTCAACACACTCCAGTGTTTCCAATTTGCAGAGGAAAAATCCCTAATCATGCCTGGAGATCTGAATGTGGCATGGACTCTATGAACTCTTAACATTATTTTTCAAGGCGAGTCAGCAGAGGTTTATATATTTCAAAGGAAAGGCCTGTGACCAGCCTTAAATTGCTGCCACTTGCCTGGCGGCTCTCCCTGGGTCCCCCTCATCTGCTTGTTCCATTTGAGTCACTTCCTTTAGGTTTTTCTGTAGCACGGGTCAGAGGTCATGCAGCTTTCCTTCAAATTGTCCTCAAATGACCTCAGCTCAACAACTGCTTCTATTAATTGCTTTGCTTGTCTCCGTTGAGCAAAATCCTGCCAACGACAGGGCTCGGAACAGTGTCTAAAACAACTTTCACATCCAGTTGCAGCCAAGCACAGTCTGCAACACCATTTGCGTTCACACTTGGTTACAAACCATGGACCTGATCTACTCACCAGGGAAGCCCTTGCGTGTGTGTGCATTGATTTCAATGGGAGTATGTAGAGTAATAGTTAATGTATGGCTGGAAGGGATCTTGAGAGATCATCTAGTCCCATTCCCTGTGCTGAGGTAAGATTAAATATACCTACCTACATGAGTAAGGTTTATTGTGGTGAGTAAAGGGTAGGAGGAGCAGAATCTATGTTAAAGAGCCATACTAAACATTTGTAAGGGGGATAGATTATACAACATGATTCCTGTCCCCATTGGAAACGTAAATCATACGTGACAACAATTTTAGCTTGCGTGGCTCAGCTCTGAGGGTGGGTGGATGTAAGAGAGTGACCTCAGACATGTAGAAGACGTGGCAGGTTGGGATTTGTCTGTCAATCCTTTTTGTTGGAAAATGCAGTTTCTGCAAAAATCAAAATTTTCTGTGGGAAAATTTTGATTTTGCCAAAAAAAAATTGTTGGGAGAATCGGAAAGAAACGTTTTGGTTTTGTTTGGGTCACCCCGGATCAAAATATTTTGGTTTTGTATGAACAAAATTGAAACATTACAATTTGATCAGTTCAACATTAATCTGCGTCTGTCTGAGCTGCCGTGGTGCTTCATGGGAGCTGTAGTTTGGGTACCTCCTGCCCCATTCTCTGTGTGACAGGATGCAGGACCAGACTACATCTGTCATAATGCGCTGCAGCCAGGAGACTGCAATGATTCATCACCTCCCCTCATCAAGAGGGGAGACTGGTGCATCATGGGAGATGTAATCCTATCAAGGAGCCCCACCTATAGAGGAGAATGGGAACATGAGGCACGTGAACTACAGCTCCCACAAGGCACTACAGTGACATTTCAGAATCAAAATATTTTGATTTTCGGATTTTGATTTTTTTGCCAAAAACTTGAAAACCACAAAACAAAACAAAATCAAAACGTTTTCTGACCAGTTCTACTTAGTAGGAAGCAGTGGACCAAAAGCTGAGTACTGACTGTAAGTACTGCAGTATGGGATTTCCACACTATATGCTCAAAGTGTCTTGTCTCTCCCTTTCGTTCACTTCTCCAAGGCCAGAGAAGCAGACTTATGAGCCAGCTCCAGTTTCAGGGACTGAAGATTGGGTAGAACCTTCCGAAGCTGGGTCAAGGTGAACCCTGTTCCTTTGAGCTCAAGTCTGAGATTGTGATTGTTGGTCTTTATCTCTGTGAAAGGCTTTACTATTGTTTTTCTTGCGTCTCCTCCTAAGCTTGGTCTCCACATGTGCTGCTCATTATGTTCTACAGCTGCATAAAGAGAAAGCTCTTGAATGTTATGCATTCCATTTCTCTGCTGACCTCTGGCACAGATTTGAATTGTGGATAAAATGCCTAGAATGTAAAATGTTAAGGGCCATGGGCTGTTCTCTAATGAGGCTGGAAGCTGACAAACTGTGGCAAGAACGGCCCCAAAGGGAGAGAGGAATAGTTCCACTGCATCCCTGCTCCCTGGCTCCCAGATCCTCTAGGAGTCCCACACTGGGACACGGAGAGCGGGCCCTGAGGGACAGCCCCTGCATTAAGCATACTCCACTTTTAGGGGCGAGGATTTCCCAGTGGAATCTGCCTGAAAGGTATCAACAGTGATGCCGACTGTGGGGAGGGTGGAGGCAGCCTGGGGATCAGTGTGGGTGGCTCTGCCCTCTGTGAACATCCTACTAACCACACAGATCTCAGGCCTGGTCTACACTACAAAGTTAGGGCAACATAAGCCATCTTGCGTCGACTTTGTGCACGTGTCGACACTTACATTTGTCTCCCACCTATGTAAGCGCCTCTTTACAGCGACACAGCAACACCACTTTGCCAAACGGTGTGGAGCCATGGTCAATGCACTGAGGTTGACACAGTGCGAGTGTAGACACTG
This sequence comes from Terrapene triunguis, assembly GCF_002925995.2. Classification (NCBI taxonomy): domain Eukaryota; kingdom Metazoa; phylum Chordata; order Testudines; family Emydidae; genus Terrapene; species Terrapene triunguis. The sequence goes on along the minus strand of NW_020664417.1, from coordinate 95,759,999 downwards.
CATTACCTATGTTGACCCTAAGGGCTGGTCTACATTGGGGGGGGATCGATCAGAGGCGACATCTACACTGCGGGGGGGGGGGGGGTCGATTTCAGATACACAAATTCAGCTACGGGAATAGCGTAGCTGAATTTGACGTATCTGATTCGACTTACCCCGCTGTGAGGACAGCGGCAAATCGACCGCCACGGCTCCCCCGTCGACGGCGCTTACTCCTACCTGGGCTGGTGGAGTACGCACATCGATTCGGGGATCGATTATCGCGTCCCGATGAGACGCGATAAATCGATCCCCGAGAGATTGATTCTACCCGCCGATCCGGGTGGGTAGTGAAGACAAGCCCTAAAATACTTCGACTTCAGCTACGCTATTCACATAGCTGAAGTTGTGTATCTTAGATCGATTTACCTGGGGTCCACACGGCGCGGGATTGACGGCCGCGGCTCCCCCGTTGACTCCGCTACCGCCGCTCGCTCTGGTGGAGTTCCGGAGTCGACGGGGAGCGCGTTCAGGGATCGATATATTGCGTCTTAACGAGACGCGATATATCGATCCCCGATAAATCGATCGCTACCCGCCGATATGGCGGGTAGTCTGGACGTACCCTAACAGTCCTCCAGCAGCTGTCTCACAATGCCCAGCACTGACTGCTCAGGTCACAGGTGTGAACTCCACTGCCCAGGGGTCACGGAGACCAGAAACCCCCACCCCTTTAAAACCCTGTGAATTTTTGAAATGCCTTTTCCCGATTGTCCAGCTTGGGGAGTACACCAACTTCACAGCTATGGACATTTTATTGATTTACTCGTAGAAGAGGTATAGTTACACTGAGAGGTAGAGTTGTTATCTGCTTTTCATTCCCCTGGAGAGTAAGGCAGGGAGGAGGGGGCAGAGGGACATGCAGAGCAGTTTGTTTCTATACGCAGGGATGTCTCTTGAATCCTCGTGGGAGACCTCCAGTGCTGTGTGCAGCTACTCCGCTGACCATGCACGCTACACACTCCAGACACTCTCCATCCTGGAGCTGACGGGAGATCGTAAATCTCCTGGACCTGTGGGGAAAAAGAGACTGTGCAGGCACAAATAAGAACCAAGCATAGAAACGCAGATATCTATGAGCAGATTGCATGGGAGATGCGGGCAAAAGGACACGACAGGTACCCCCATCTGCCACGTGAAAGCAAAGGAACTGCGGCAGGTATATCAGAAGGCCAGGGAGGCCAACAGTCAATAAAGTGCTGGGCTGCAGACTGCTGCGTTTGCAAAAGCTGCGTGCCATATTTGGTGGAGACCCCACCGCCACCCTGCAGACCACTGGGGTTCCCCCAAGGAGTGTGAGACACAGACTCCAAGACACAGGCCCCTGGTGTGAACAGCGAGGAGGAGGAGAAGAATGGAGGACATGCAACTAGGGGGGCCAGCTCTGCCGCGAGCCAGGATCTGTTTGAGACTCCACCGCAGTCCAGTCAATCCCGGCAGCTGAGCATGGGCAAGCCTGATGCAGGGGAAGGAACCTTGGATAAGTGTGTAAATGTATTTCCCATTACAATGATGTACTGTTGGCCCCCAACTTAACAGCTACGGATGTTTCATTGATTTACTGGTAGAATAAGTAGCATTACAACAATGAGAGGTAGAGTTGTTATCTGCTTTTCATTCCCCTGGAGAGTTGGGGGGGAGGGAAGAGAGGCATGCAGAGCAGTTTGTTTATGTTTACATGGATGTCTCTTGAATCTTCTTGAGAGATCTCAATGAAATGTTCAGAGAAGAACTCTGCAATTCTCTCCTGAAGGTTTCTAGGGAGGGCAGGCTTATTTCTTCCTCTGAGACAGACACTTTCCCATGCCAGTTGGCATGGCACCTCTGCAGTACACGCAGGAGCGGCGCCAGGGTTTTTGCCGCCCTAGGCGGCAGCGCTCCTCCTCTGAAGCTGCGTTCTCGGCGGCGGCGGTCCTTCCGCTCCGGGTCTTCGGGGCACTTTGGCGGCGGGTCCCGGAGCGAGTGAAGGACCCGCCGCCGAATTCCCGCCGAAGACCCAGAGCCGAAGAAACCCCTCTTGGCGGCCCTGGTTTTTGGCGGCGTTTCCGCGACCGCTTTTCTTCTCACCCAGAGGAATTGCCGCTGAAATTCCGCCGAGGGCGGTGAAATGCCGCCCCCCACATCCTGCCACCCTAGGCGACCGCCTAGGGTCGCCTAGTGGAAGCGCCAGCCCTGAGTACACGAGTTAGCAGCATACGGGCCAAGGCAGTTTCAGGACACCACCAGCAGCTGTTCTCTCTCTGCCTTTGTTATCCTCAGGGGTGAGATATCAGCTAAAATCAGCACCGCCTGTGGGAAACATTGCCAATATTCAGTGCCATAACCCTATACTCATAGTTTCATGAGCCTGAGCAATTCCCTCCCTTTTTCCCTCGCCCCGGTGGGCCATACCATGACATGGTGACATGGCTGGTGCTGTGAGAGGTGCCACGCACAAGCACTCTGAAGCAGAAGTGTCGATCAGCAAGTCTTGTTTAAAATTTTAGGGGAGCAAGAGAAGGGGACTTGTGGATCTTAACTTTAGCTTTCCATTGTGACTATACTGACAATGGCACCTGTGTGTGTTTCATTTGCAGCTGCTACCATTGTGGCCTTGAGGGGTCCCCCCTCCACACCTGCAGAACGCCTGAGCCAGATAAGGAGGAGAAAGACAAGGACTTGGGATGACATGTTCAGCGAGATGCTGCGTCAGACCGTGTGCTGAGGGCCAGGAGGGTGACTATTTCAGACCTATGGGGAAGGAAAGAGCAGAGAGGAGAAAAGCCAAGGAGCCCCAGCAGGAAAAGGAGAAGGAGTTGCATCAGGACCTAATGTGGCTTCGCCGGCAGCAAACACAGATGCTGCAGGCTCTTGTGGATCTACAGGTTCAGCAGTCATTGGCTCACCTCCCTTTGCAGTCCCTGGAGTACTCCATTACGGCACCTCCCTGCACCATCCTCATCCTTCCATGTGGTATCAGAGGCTGCATCCCTACCCCGACCACTCTACCAAGGAGGCAGCTAAGACAACTACAGCTTCACATACACTGAGCTGTGAAAGCCACGGTTGCTGTATGTGTAGCCAAAATGGACATGACTTCTCTTTCCCCTTGTTAAGCTCTGTTCCATTCAAATGTTGTTTCTAATGCAGTTGCTGTTAAATTGCACAGATTTTTCTGAACTAATTTTGTTATTCAATAAAGTTCTATTGTATGGAAAATAATTCATCTTTATGAGTTCTCAGCATATGCTGCAGAATGCCTAGCGGTACTGACAACACCCACTTGCTTTTTATTGGATAGTGTGACACAACTCAGAAGACCAGTGATGAACACAATGTAATAATCATAAATGAACAGCAAGCACCACAGACTGAACAGGTGGTGTTATAGGCAGAGATGTACATCAAGCACTGCACGATTCCTAACAGGCCCCCAGACTGCAGGACCCGGTAGCGCATAGTACACCACAATGCATAACTACATTGCTGTGGCTCACTGTTAAAATGCTCTTTCAAGGCCCCCCTCAGCAGACTCATCAGAAGTGGCACTCGACTATCTGCAGCTGCTCCGTGAATGCCACCAACGACTTTGAATTTGATTTCACTGTGTCCCACAGCAATCGGTCCTCCACAAAATTGCCATGTGCTCCGCTGATTCAGTTCTTCTTGCAGCTCTGAAGATACCAGAGGATCATGCGTCTGGTGCTTGCAATGCTCATGACAATAGTGCAGAGCTGTGCGGGCTCCATGCGTCTGGCAGAGATGGTGGATAGCGATGGGGGGGAGGAGGCTGAGCAAGTTTTTGTGGGATTTTTAAAATTATGGGATATGGATAACATTATGGGATGGAAAAAATGGCCATGCTGGGAACTTGACCTGTTGCTCCCAGTCACCTCTGCGTGACTCGTTTCTGCTCCACCACGCACTGTCTAAACTTTGCAAAAGACAGCGTGGTGGAAGGTGCGAGTTGCACACTGGGATACCTACTCTGGGTGCAATGCACTGTGCCTCGAGACAGGCGCTCCTGGTGAGTACGTGCAGCGCCGACGCAAGGAGCCAAGTATGAACGCACACGAGCAATATACTAACTGCAGCGGCTTTATGCTGATGGAACTTGCATCAGCTCAAGTTTGTAGTGCAGCCATGGCCTCAGATTCAGGGAACGGAGCCCTTGCCGGTTTGACGGGGGATCCAGGACAGGATGAGTTCATGGAAATTCTATGAGACAAAATGCTCTAAAAATCCCAGGTTCCTAACATAAATAAACCTGTAGTGGGTGGCCTACATTTCCCCCCCACATGCTTCGTAATAGGCAAGATAATTGTGCAGGCGGACTGAGGGAAAGCTCAGAGCTGGCAGCTGCGTTATAGTGGCACTGTGAATTGGGCACAATGTTGTTTTTTTTCCTCTGTCATCTAGTCCTCCCCTTTATTCCTTAGGCACAACCTCCACTAAAAGTTTGTGGTACCTTGCACCTATGGCTTTCTGTTCCATAGTGCTCTCTGCCCCTGCCACACACAGCAGCTGTGAACTACCGAAATTAAGAAGGATGGGCTAGTGGTTAGCACACAGGCTTGAGAGCCAGATTTACAGATCTGCCATGAACATCCCTATAAAACGGGTCTAATGACACCTGCCTGCCTCCCAAGGGGGTTCAGAGACTTCACTGTTTAACACAGGTGATGGGCTTTGACGCCCTCAAGGGGATGGTACTATACAAGCTGAAAAAGGATTTTCAGTCCTTGTCTTTGATGGGAAAGCACTTGGTTTTCTGACACCAAGCAGAGAAGACGGGGATTACTGCAATACCCGATGGACATAGGAATGGCTTCCCACATATGCTGTGTAAGCCATTATCAGTATTTGCCAGGCAGGGGAGGGGAAGGTTTCACCTTCTGCGATAAGTGTAAACAGAGGTGTTCCCAGGGCGGATTGCAGCCCACACGCCCTAAGGAAAGGGTGCTCCTTCAAGAGCCCCCCAATCCTTGGCTTTGTATTTCCTTGGTTTCACAGTGTGCGCTTAAGGAAGCTCCAGTCCTATAAACCCTACCCCAGCCTTCATCCTGACCCAAACCACATGGTACAGTCTGTTAAAGCCATTACAATATCCAGAAACTCTACTGACACCAGATGGTCTAGTTGCTTGGGAATCACATTCATTTTGTACCTGGTCATTTCATGTTCTTCTGTATTTAATCACGCTGAATTCTCCCCCCCCTTGTCTGCAGCCTCCTCGCACTTATCTCTGCAGGTCGCTTTGCAGATTGGGGTTGTGATCGTGCATGTCTGCTACCCGTCTCGTTTTGGTGTCAGGAGCAAATTTGATAGCGGTTGCCTCGCAGGAAGATCAGAAGCGTTTGCAATGGGTGCTGAATGGCTCTTGATATTTGCAGCACGCTTGATACACAAAGCACCCTCTAGAAACCCTGAGAGAGGCCCTGACGTGTCATCGCTTGAAGATAAACAGATCCTTCACTATGTTGATAGGAGCGGCTCTGCAGTACTTGGGAGCACATGTTGGACCACAAAGCACCAACGATCCCAAATTGAGATCCGCTGTTCTGGCTCTTCAAGACAGCATCAAAGACATCCCATCTGAAACAGCTTCTACTTTCCAGGCACAGCACTTGCTGTTCTGGCCAACGCTGTGAGGCGTAACACTTATCGAGCGGTTTTGTCTACTGATACGCAATCCTTACCACCAGGGCAGATAAGTATTATTTCTCATCAGTTTACACTGCAATAAAAAACCCACTGGAATGGGCGACCTAGGGCGGTGCTGGAATCTCCATCCTTAGAAAGCTTTCGTGGGCTACAACCCACTTCATGCATCCGAAGAAGTGGGTTGTAGCCCACGAAAGCTTATGCTCTAATAAATTTGTTAGTCTCTAAGGTGCCACAAGTACTCCTGTTCTTTTTGCGGATACAGACTAACACGGCTGCTACTCTGAAATCCATCCTTAGAGATTTTTAAGGTCAGGCTTGACAAAGCCCTGGCTGGGATGATTTAGTTGGGGATTGGTCCTGCTTTGAGCAGGGGGTTGGACTAGATGACCTCCTGAGGTCCCTTCCAACCCTGATATTCTATGATTCTATACACAGGAAAATGAAGGCCAAGAAGCTAAGGGCTGGATTTTGCCACTGAGAGTCACATTTCGTACTTCACTCTTCAAGAAGCCACTTTGGCTTCAGCGAGCGTAATTAAGGAGTAATGTACTGCTCACCCTACATATGGGTGTCAGAATCTGGCTCTCAGGGCTTGCCGTCACTAGGAAAAAAGGTGAAGTTTTAACACGAGTGAGCTGGCCAAAGTAAATCATAGGGGTGTCCTCGACGGTGGGTAGAAAAAAATAGAGAGAGGCTTTCCTTCCCTAGGAACTTTATAAACTTGCTCTCCACTGTCTTACAAACCAGAGTGGTTGCAATTTACACTCACTTTGCATAGCTGTAAATGAAAAGATGCAAGGCAAAGCTCTGTGCAATTTCTATAAAACCCTATTCGGGCCATATAGGACACCATTGGCTTCGACCTCTCCAGACAGGCTGGGTGCACGTGTAGTCAGAAACATTTCTGTGTCCTCACACTGTTGTCTGCACAGTCTGGCTATAACGTGTTGCAAAATCTGTCTGTGTTGCACCTGCAATTGAAGCAACAGCTCCGAAGTCACATGCCAGGGCCTTAACCACAAAACCATCCTTCCTCTCTAGGGCAGGAACATGCGCAGTCAAATGGGTAGGTATGGGAAGCCCCTACAGACCATACATATAGTTTGCAGGGCTCAGACCGGCCACCACTGGCTTCTGCTCTTGGGCTTTGGAGAGCTGATCAGAATATTTCCATTGAAACAGTTTGGAAAATGCCATTTTGCCGAAAACCAAATTCTTTCCATGGCATCGTATCACTTCGATAAATGTTTGTTAAGGAAAAAAAAAGGATTTCCCCCCCAAAAAACATCAAAATGGCTTTTTGTTTCTAATTTTACTTGATTTTCTGTGTATGGGTATTTAAAATAGTCCATCAAAATGGAACATTTCAAGTGACCCGAAAATTATTCCCCCCCCTCGCCTTTGCTGACCATGTCTAAATGTTGGCTTTCCATCTCGAAACTTTTCACAGGGTGGAAAACCCATTGGCTGACCCAGCTCCGCTCTTTTGCATCGTCTCACTGAAGCCACTGGGAGCTGAGGCTGTTCAGGCCCTGGCAGGATAGTGCCACACACTGTTAGTGTCTCAAAAACAAGACCAAGGAGTCCAGAGTCCAAAGGGCACCAGGGCTCCTGCTATTTTTCACTGGGTATGTCTACACTGCAATAAAAGATCCACAACACTGAATCTCAGAGCCTGGGTCAATTGACTCAAGCTCGTGGGCTTGGGCTGCAGGGCTAAAAATTGCAGTGTAGACATTTGGGCTCTGAAACCCCATCAGGAGGCTGTGGGGAGGGTCCCCTGAGCCTGAACATCTACGCTGCACTCTTTGGACCCACAAGCCTGAGTCCGTAGATCCAAGCCAGCCACGGCCATGGCGCGGGTCTTTTATTGCAATGTAGACGTCGCCGCTGAGGCTTGCGCCCACGTTTTCACGTCAGTTATGACATTTGGAAACCCGTGAGGAGTCTCTCTCACAATAGCTGTTAAGAAAAAACAATCCCCAACCCTGGGTGGCAAGACACGTGCCAGGTATGAAATGATCTTCGGGAGTGAGTAAGAAAAGAAAGCACAATGACACCGTCGGGCTTTATCCCTTCTATGTGCCTTACAGCTCAACCCAGGGCACAGATTAAACACGGTTATAAATAGACCAATAAAAAAACAAAAGCATCATGTTAGTGGTGTCTGACCAGTTCATGTGCTTTCTTAAAGTAGGAAATTCCTCCAAGTGGAATGTTCAGTAACAACACTCCAAATAGTGGCTATTTATTTCTAACCAGCCTTGGCGTTGAGTTTTTGACTCTTCTCTTTGACTATATTTCATGCGAGGCGCCAGGCAGTCTCGCCCCAGTCACTGGCCTCTCTCCATCATTTGGCTCGCCTTGTTTGGTGTCTAAAATGTATCCCGCCCCGCTCAGAGGGTCCAGCTAATCTCAGAACACGTGGATTTTCAGACGATGCAGGAAGATGCCACCTACACTAAGTGTGGAGTAATGCTAATAATTAATAGATGCTTTGCAATTACATACAGTGCAGCCTGAACCATCCGTACTAGGCAAGCGTCTAGCTGAAGAGACTGCCCCATGGCAACCCCAAATGTACTGGCCTGATTTCCCCATGCCTGCCAGGGTCATTTAAACAAGAATGGTAATATTTTGCAGACACTTTGCCCAGGTGTGAATGGCTACACAAGGTGCAAGGCAATGTAGAGTCTGATCCATTGAATATAATACCACCCTGTCTCGTTTTAGGAAGCCAGCCTTTGTTGGGCAACCAATTTTTGTTTGGTATTATTTAAGCGGTGGATAAAGACTACCTTGACTGAAGTTTCTTTCATCCAACAATCTCAACGTGCACAGGGGCTGACTTTTATTTTGGCTGGTGGGGGTGCCTCTCTGCTCCCTCTTCCCCATGCGAGCAGGGGCGGGGCCTCGGGGCAGAGCGGCGGGTGGAGCAGGGCCACGTTCTGGGCGTTGGGGCCCTGTGACAGGGCGCTGGGCTGGGACTCCTGAGACAGCCCTCTGTCATGCTAGCGCCAATTAAAGGAGTTAGATTGGAGCTGCCTAGAGAGACCTGTGCCTGATTGGCAAAGGGGAAACAGCTGCCGCCCCGTTAGTCTGGGGCTGCATAAAAGCCTCAGAGGAAGGAAGCCAGGGGGGCAGACAGAAGGGGGGAAGCCAGAGAGTGGGAGCTCTTCTCTCCGGACTGCAAAGGTTGGGAAGTCCTTCAGCCTGAAACCCCCATGCTGTATACGGTGAGAAGGTGGTGGGATTGCACGCTGTAAATAAACTGCACCAGTGATGGCTGAGCCAGAGGGTCTCTGAGTGGTTTTTGGAGCAGAGCAGTGGCGGGAGCAAAGGGGGCCCTGCTACGCCCTGTTACAGGCCCATAAAAGATTAATCCGGCCCAGTGGGTGCTGAGAACTCCCTATTCTTTTTCAGTGCGTGCTTGAGCCCTGGAGCACCCGCGGAGTCGGCGCCTATGTTGATGTGCTTTACAGACAATGAAGCCTGTGAGGTTGGTTAATGAGTATCCAGGGCCGGCTCCAGGCACCAGCTCAGCAAGCAGGTGCTTGGGGCGGCCAAGGGGAAGGGGCGGCAGGTCGGGCTCTTTGGCGGCGGGTCCCTCGGTCCGTCTCAGAGGGAAGGACCTGACGCCGAAGAAGAAAGCGGCGCAGTGGAGCTGCCGCCGATCGTGATTGCGGCTTTTTTTCCCCCCTTCTTCTGCCGCTTGGGGCAGCAAAAACCCTGGAGCCGGCCCTGTGAGTATCAGCTTTATTTCCTAGATGGGAAAACGGAAGCACAGAGAGGTTAGATGACGGTGGGAGGGGGAAAGGAAACCATGGGCACATACAATGGATCCCCATGCCTCCACCCAAAGAGGTGGCCCCCTGTCACCACCCTGCACCTCCCACTGGCCACGCTAGCAATGTTTATGCCCCTCATTTCTGTGGGGAATCAGTGAGAATGGCACAGAATGGAAAAAGTCAACCAGCAGCAGTGCCGGGCGCTGACGTGATAGCCGTCCCCTTGGCCGACACACCAGGGATTGAACCAGGGACCTCCGGAGCTAAAACCATGAGCTGCTATAGCTTGAGTAAGGAGCATCGCTGTAACAGACTCAGTTCCTCACTGATCAGGCGCAGAGGGGCTCCTGTTACACACCCTCCCCAGTGGGTTACATTGGCAGCGGTATTTTAAAAAGGGGAGCCACAGATATGCCCCCCTAGTCTGTGAGACACCCTGTGCCAGGGCTGCAAGTGACAGACCCTCTCTGCCCAGGCTACATTGCCACAGTTAAGCTCAGTGGGGGTGGCTGAGCAGGAGGCTTCTATCCAGGACATTCTTCAAAAGGCCGCCTGGGCTTAGCAGTTTGCTCACGTCTGCTCTACACTACAGAGTTAGTCCATTGCAAGGCAGCGTACATCGACCTCACTATGGAAGTGTGTACACTTAAATTTCACTCCCACTGATGTAACTGCCCCACTACGTCGACTTAATAACTCCACCTCCACCAGAGGCGTAGTGTCAAGGTTGATGTAGTTAGCTTGACACCGTGTGAGTAAAGAAGCTGCCTTGCTTATGTTACTGGCTTTCAGGAGCTGTCCCACAATGCCTCACACTGATAGTACAATCAACACACGGGCTCCTGGTGGGGACGTGCACCGCTGACTCAAGGAGCAAAGTGTAGACACGCACAAGTGATGTAATTACTTTGGTGGCTGTATGCCAAGGTAAGTTAGGTCAACTTAATTTTGTACTGTAGACATGGCCTCATAGTCCCAGTCTACTGCCTGCCAGGCCATGCTACAGAGCCCAGACCCCAGCCAAGAGGTGATGGAATGAGAGGACGCTGCTGAGAGAGCGTAAAGATTGTACGTATGTTTTCAGCTCCTGGGTTATCATAGGTTTATAAATCAGATGAAATTTTGGGCCGTTACTGAAGTAGTCTCTTGGTATAACTGTGCTTTTAAAATTAGAGACAAGGTGGGTGAGAGAATATCTTTTATTGGACCAGTTGCTGATGGTGGCAGAGAGACACTTTCGAGTCCACAGAGGTCTTCTGCAGGACTGGGGAAGGTACTCAACATGTCACGGCTAAATACAAGATGGAACAGATTGTTTAGCATAAGGAGTTAACACATGTTGCAAGAAACCATTCAAGGTGAAGTGGGCAGTAAACACCTCTACAGTCATGGGACAAAGGAGGGTTAGTGGGTTACAGACTACTGCAATGAGCCATAAGCCCAGTGTCTTTACTGACATCTTAGTCCTCATCCTCAAAGGAATCCTGCACAACACCTTCAAAAAACGAGCCAGGGAACTTAAATTCATAACTTTACTCGACACTAAAAATCATGGATTTAATATCCTGGGGCCAACATGGTGACAATGCTTTTTAAAATGAGCCATGGAGCACCTACAGCAGAGGAACGTGCTGTTGCATGGAATGAGTATATACACCAAAACGACTAGGTAAATAGCAGGGGGAAGGCAGTGGTGTCTAGTGGACAGAGCACTGGGCTTCTCCCTTCTGCTGAGGATCGTGGGCAAGTCACTTCACCTCTCATTGCTTCTGTTTCCCTCCTACTCTGTGTCTGTCTTGTCCATTCGGAATGTAAGTTCTTCAGGACAGAAGCTCTCTCTTATTATGTGTGTGTACAGCCCCTAGTACAACAGGGCCCTGGTCTCTGACCAGGCCCCTTGGTACTGCTGTAC
>NW_020664417.1:95710846-95743614 GCF_002925995.2 Terrapene triunguis | reverse complement strand
AGAAACATTCTCCATGACCACCTAAACAACCTCAACTCTGCCCGTGGTTTTGTCTTAGATTTTATGGTCCAGTCCAACTTCCACTGAAATCAATGAACGTCATACGTTTCAGTGTAGTGAGAAATGTAACAGGCCCTTTTGTGCCCTTTCAACATTATAAATATGAATAACTGAGTATCTAGATCTAGGGTGGGCAAACTTTTTGGCCTGAGGGCAACATCTGGGTGGGGAAATTGTATGCAGGGCCATGAATGTACGGCTGGGGTGGGAATGCGGGGGTGCTGTGTCCAGGAAGGGGCTCAGAGCAAGGGGTTGGGGTGCAGGAGGGGTGCGGGGTGCAGGAGGGGGCTCAAGGCAGAGAGTTGGGGTGCAGGAGGTGTGCGGCAGGGGTCTTGGGTGCAGGAGGGGTGGGGTTGCAGCAGGGGGTTGGGGTACTGGAGGGGTGTGGGGTGCAGCAGGGAGCTCAGGGCAGGGGGTTGTGGGCTCAGGGCAGGGGGTGAAGAAGGGGATTGGGGTGCAGGCTCCAGACCAGTGCCGCTTACCTCGAGCGGCTCTGGGGTGGCAGCGTCATGCTGTGGGGCTAAGGCAGGCTCCCTGCCTGCCCTGGCCCAGTGTCGCTCCTGGAAGTGGCCAGCATGGCTGGCAGTGGCTCCTGGCAGTAGGGTGGGGTGGGATGGGGTGGGGTAGGTGGCTCTGCTGCGCTCTGCCCTCATCTGTGGGTACCACCCCCGAAGCTCCCATTGGCCGTGGTTCCCCGTTCCTGGCTGATGGGAGCTGCGGGGGGCAGGGCCTGCAGCTGAGGGAAGCGCACGGAGCCATCTGCCCCCCCCCTCCCCTGGGGCCGCAGGGACGTGGTGCTGCCCGCTTCTGGGAGCAGCATGGGGCCAGGGCAGGCAGAGAGCCTGCCTTAGCCCTGCTGCGCCATGGGGCTGGCAATCCCTTGGGCTGGATTGAAAGCCCTGACGGGCCGCATCCGGCCTGTGGGCCATAGTTTGCTCTCCCCTGATCTAGATCCACTGTTCTGTAATATAAAGTGTGATGGTTCATTAGGACATGAACAGCTCCTCTTTTAACGTAATAGAGCTGCTTTTATGCTATGACCTAAGCATTATGCCCAGTCTCTGTCATTGCAATAGTTTTGTCTATGATGATATTTCCCTAGTTAGGGCTACGTGTGATTTTATTTTTTTGCTCAGTAGGAAAAAGTGCTATTTGGATGCATTAGATATACCACCATAAGAATACTTGAGTTTATATTGATATATAGATATATAGAGAGGGAAAATTTATGCATCCATCTTTCTGACACACCGAATATCTTGACATTCTTGCTAGCTATGTCAAGCTATACAGGTCCATTGTCAGCTGCGTACGGGCGCTCTGGAATACAAGCCCTCTTCCAAATCAATTTACGCTCAGTTTCTAGACTCTAGGGCATAGAGTAAATAGTCACCTTCTGCCAAGCTGTTAGACACATTCAATTCATCCAGCTATATTAAAAACAAAAAGTTTGACAACACCCCCCACAGCTGTTTGCTGTGAAACAAGGACCTGACTGCTTTTAGAGTCAGTTATCTGATTGTTCTCCGTATGCCTTGATGAACTCGCTGTACCCCAAGGAGAGTCCCTTCCAGACACTGGTATTTGAGGGTACGTTCAGGTGGCTGGCATGCTTTGGGATATTGCAGAGTATATTAAATTCATATATTGCAGGTCAGGGTTCAGGCAGGGTGAGGGTGGAGGAAATTGGTGCCGGTTCTGGTACTGATCCTATCTAGGCTGTACTTGCTTTGTGGATAAGCCACAGGCTTCATTCTCCAGGGCTGTCAGACTGGCACCTTTTATTGGCCCTACATTTATTAAAGGGCAAATCAAATATATGTCACCCATGTTCAAACTACTGCTTCAGTCTTTGATGATGCAGCCGTTCGCTCTCTTGTGATGTACTCATGGCACAATCACACAGCAGTTCTTTGAATACTGGCCCAAGTTTTCAAATTTCAGTGCTTAAAATTAGCCATCTACAGTCAGTTTTAGGCTCCAAAAACCAAACCAGCCTGGCATTTAGATTTAGTTGGCGCTGGTCCTGCTTTGAGCAGGGGATTGGACTAGATGATCTCCTGAGGTCTCTGCCAACCCTAATATTCTATGCTTCAGAGGTGACGAAAAAATCTTTCCTTAGTTGTTATTAGCAACATCTTAGCTGCAATTCAGGAAACCACCCCTGCTCAGGACAGCACTAACGCACACACTTCACTTTAACATCAGTGAGACTTACGAAACTGCTTAAGTGCTGTCCCAAATAGAGACGGGCTTAAGTGTTTTTCTGACCTGGGACCTGTAGTGTAAAGGAAAGTGTAATATCCATTTAAATATGTTGTGAGTCCTCAAGTGGCGCTCACCACGTTCTGCATTGTTTTAGAAGCTGCCCGACACTTGCAGAGCTTCAGGCTGTATGTAGTTAGGCCTTGCCTGTTTGTGAATAGTTATTAAACGTGGTTATTTGGAAGCCAACTGTGCCAGGGTGGTTTCTTCATAATGTCATTGGGGTGTAAACAACAGAGCAGGACATAAGTTTGGAAAACAATGATTAAGAGTATTTGGATGAATTTAAAAATATATATAGTTCACCTGCTCACTGTTGATGCAGTTGGCAAATTTTTTCACGCAGGGACAAAGGAACTAAACAGATGCATTTTAGCTTCTGTTTCTAGCCAGTTTGTCTCAGGGATGGACACCATGCTGTTTTGTTGGTGTGTCCTGCTCTAGAGGGGAATGGTTACAGAAAAATCAAACAAGGAGCCCCCTCTCTCTTAGCCTGCTTTCAGTACATTTTTGTAAAAAGAGAACACTTTGCTGTTCATTTGCAGCTTTGTGAAACCTTGTTTTAAACCAAAATCCAGACCTGAGCCCTAAATTGTGCCCTTTAAATTGTTTCTTATTCATGCTTGCCTAGTCTTTGTATTGTGGCAGCATTCAGAGGCCTCAGCTGGACAAACTCACAAGAGTCACAATTCCTACCTCCAAGAGGTTCAAACTAATTTGAAACAAGATGCAACAATAGGAGAGAAAGGAGGTGAGAAACCCAGAGTAGCACAATAAGGTCACAGAGTTACCCAGGTAGTTATTGCCCAGCACAACGGTTATACACAGGGCCGGCTCCAGGCACCAGCTTACCAAGCAGGTGCTTGGGGCGGCCACTCCGGAGAGGGGCGGCACGTCCAGCTGTTCGGCGGACGGTCCCTCGCTCCTGCTCGGAGCGAAGGACCTCCCGCCGAATTGCCGCCGCAGATCGCGATCGCGGCTTTTTTGTTTGTTTGTTTGGGGCAGCCAAAACTCTGGAGCCGGCCCTGGTTATACACCATTTGAAAGTTTAAATAAATAACATCGTCAGGGGGGTTTTGAAGGAGAAGGCAAGATCCTGATGGATCGGTTCGCCAATAGGGACAAAAAGGTGGTGTTAGCAGCTGTATTTTGAATAGATTGGAAGTCTGTGTGGGTACTGAGCCGTTAAAGAGAAGGAGGTGACTATAATCAAGACGTAAAATGTTAAGAGTCTGGATGAGGATTTTAGGTGTGTGAATGCAAAAGAAAACTATTCCACGGGTTTTGATCTGTTTGCCCTCGTATAAAAATCAGCTGCAAACGTCTGTTCCACTTTCCCTTTGGTAAGTAGCAACATTTCGAACGTAAAAGTGGATTAACTTTGGAAGAAACTTAAAGTTCTCTTTCTTGTGGTTAAAATCTCACTTTCAGCAAGCTCTCCTATTTTAATCTGCTCTTTTGCAGCGGCTACTCCTATGCTTGGACCGAGCTATTAAATACCAAGTTTTATAACGTTTAAAGGCTTACCAGGATTTGTTTGTCTGTTTTGTTTGCGAAGCACTGGTTTACTGCACTTCAGATCTGCAAAGGATGAAGATCAAAAAGACCCATTCATCATTTCAGTAGATGAGTTCAAGACATGTGTACTTTCAATTTATGTGTAAAGGTTTTCTTCTTATTCAGTGCAGAAAACATCTGGCTTACATCAGCGCATGTAATCTCTGCTCTCACATAAGGTTCTGGCAGAAGGTATTCTGCTCAATTCTATAGTTAGGACATGAAGACTAAAATTATTAGCAATAATTAAAGCTGAATAAACAGTTCAGACAGTTATAGGTATTACACCAGAACTAGTCCAGCCTACAATTGTGCTTAGAGCAATAAACTAGTTAACAGGCAGTGTAGTCTAATGGATAAAGCACTGGAATGGGAGTCAGGAGACCTAGGATGTGTTCCTAGCTCTGCCACTGATTTGCTGTATGACCTGAGGCAAACCACTTGTTGGCCTCTGATTTCTCTCCCACCCTTTGTTTACTTAGACCATAGGCTCCTTGGAGCAGGGACTGTCATTCATACTGTTTTTGTACAGGGCCTTGCACAATGGGGTCCTTATCTTGATTAGGGCACCTAAGTGCTCCCATAAAACAAATATTGTCAAACTGGCTTTCAGGAAATACATAAGTACTACCAAAAGCTGGAGGTGACCTTGCCTTTAAGGACTGAACTCCAGTGGCGGATTAATGATTTTGCCGTCCTTAGGCCCGAAATGATTGCCGCCCCCAGTCCCCTATGAACTTGTTTTAGTTTTTTTACAAATTCGTTTGAACTAAAATGAATCTAAATATCATTAAAATAATTGAACATTTACAAGTTTTATTATAAATAAAATTACAAGTACAGCGGACCCTCGCTTGAACGTGCGTCTGTATAGCACAATTTCGCTTATAGCGCGGGACCGCACATGGATCCAAAACCCCGCGTTCAAGCGGGGGTCCGGTGCAGTTTAGGATTCTCGCGAGTATGTTTACTAAATGGCGCCGCGCCGTCATTGGTGGTTTCAATACGCGCTATAATTGGTAGAATCGCGGCATTACAAAAATGCAGCTATTATAAATTTGCTGCCCTAGACCTAGGCCTTGTCAGCCTAGGCGATAATATGCTGCTGCTGATCTCCCCAGATGGAGAGTCCAGGTGAGGCATTGAGAAGCTCCAACCAAGATCAGTTGGAACCCGACACAGAATAAAGCAAAGTTCTTGCAAGCTCCTTAGTCCCTGATACCACTGAAGACACCACATGCTATCGGGAGTAAAACGAAATTAAGAAAATACCCCCCAGTGGAAGAATGGAGTAGTTAAAAGATCCACCAGAATTGAAACTCTCAGGAAATGTGGAAAACATCTGAGGGACGTTCGAACAGCCCTCCAGTCTGTATCTGCGAGCAATGGCTTCCAGTAAAACAGGAGACATTCAGAAGGTAGCCACTTTTCTCACACTAGCATTTGATGCATTTAATAGTTTTCAGTTAACTCGTGCAAAGGAGGCTAACTTTGAGCCTGCAGTACGGAAATTTGAGGAGTACTGCACTCAAAGCCAAAGTGAGACATCTGAAAGAGACGTTTTTAATCACAGAGTACAAAAGAAAAGTGAAACCATACAAGAGTTTGTGACTCGCCTAAGGCTGAAAAGCCAACCTGGCAGGTTTGGAGGGCTAATTGAATCCCTGATAGGAGACAAGATAAGCATGTGCATGCACTGTAGCAACCAACACAAGCCAAGACAATGGGAAAAAGATGGAAGAAATACAATGGATTACATCACTGTGCAAGAGATTGCAGGTGCCAACAGAATGCGCACAGCATGGACAAAGAGGATAAAGACAGCAAGGACTCCAGGCAGATTAAGGTAAGGTTGAGGCCTTGACAAGGGAGGGGTACAAAGGTATCTTGGAATGGTGAATTCTGTAGGGATATTTCATCCTAATCTAGCTACCCGAACCAGCAACCTGAGAGCACTATTGTGCAAAGATGCCCAATGGACATGGGATGCAAATCTTAATTAAGAATTTGAGAAGCTGCAGGGGGTAATTAACAAGGCCCCAGTCCTGAGGTACTATAACAGTAATTGCAAAACTAAGATGACCCTGGATACATTCAAGCAGGATATTGGCGCAGTCCTTTTACAAGAGTATGGTCAACACTGGAGACCAGTGGCTTACGTGTTGTGGGCACTAACACAAATTGAGTGTCAATATGCCCAAATAGAGAAGGAAGCTTTGGTCTTAGTCCATGGGTGTAGAAAGTTTCACCTCTTTATTTATGGGAGGCCGGTGTTAGCTGAGGCAGACCATAAACCACTTACTGGCATTGCCGAAAGGGTCCCAGCAAATACCGCCCAGACAGCATAGAGATTATTTTTTCAGCTACAAATGTCTGATTTGCAAATCATATGCAAACCTGGAAGATATTTCGTGGTTGCAGACAGACGCTTTACAGCAGTGGAGCAAAGTCCAGAGCTAGATTATGTACATGATGATCTGATAAAAAAAAAACAACACCACCACCCTACCCAGTCTCAGACAAAATGTGGACTGTGATTGCCAGAGCGACAGTTCAGGATGAGATACTGAAGAAAGTAAGTAAGGCTATTAGCACAGAGTGGGTAGGACAGTATATTCCCAAACGAACAGTGACATTGAGGAAGCTCTTAAGGCTTTTTGCATACGCCAAAAACAGAGACCAAGTCAAGGAATGAACCCATGTTTGTGGCACAGGAAAAAAAGGCCCCATGGAGCAAAGAAGGCATAGATTTCTTAATACTGACCAGAAAAAAACCCTATGTACTTGCCTAGGGTATTATTCACACTTCTCTGAGATAGCCTTACTAGAAGATACTGCAACTAAACAGGTGAATGTGCATATCAAATCTATTTTTCCTTGACATGGTATATGCAAAATAGTAATGTCTGACCATGGGCCACAGATTAGTGGGCATGCGTTTAAGCAGTTTGCAGTGAAGTTTGCATTTAGATAGGTAATCACTAGTCACGATTTTCCCCAGTCCAGAGGGTTGGTGGAAAATGGTGTCAGCATAATAAAGTGGCTACTGGAAAAGACTGTGCAGTCAGCCTCTGAGCCATATTTTGCACTGTTAATTACAGAACGGCACCAAAGAAGCATGGCTTGTCACCCGTTGACATTTTGTTCAACAGAAAATAAGAAGGCCAGCGCTGTTAGAAGCTGATGTCAGAGTCACTGGGGACTTGCAGCTGTAGAAAGAGACAGATAAGGCAAAACCAAAAAAATCAATATGGTTTGGGTTTACGGGAGCTGCCACCGCTTCCTGAAAATGACGTCTGATGGGAAACAATGGTTGCAAACAGCAGTGGTGTCACAAGAGGTTGCCCTGTGGTCGTGTGAGGCTGTCACCCCAGATGGGCATTTACTGCAGAGGAATAGGCGTGACACCTTCCCCAAATCGAGGGAGATAAGGGGCACTGAGGCTGCCATTTTGCCCGAGAGGGTCCCTGACAGGCAACACCAGCAGCAGATTGAGACAATGGAGCTCCAGCACATGGCACCATCAGAACAAATGGGCTTGCCGCCTCCTGATAGCTGCAGTGCTTATGTTTTGGGGAGCGTACCGGTCCACGCCACCGTGCAGGGCACCTGAGAGACGAACTGAACACTTTTCAGACTAGCAGCCGTGTTAGTCTGTATCCGCAAAAAGAACAGGAGTACTTCTGGCACCTTAGAGACTAACACGAAAGCTCATGCTCAAATAAACTTGTTAGTCTCTAAGGTGCCACAAGTACTCCTGATCTTTCAACTGAACACTGTTAGCAAGTTTAAATGAACGTTGGTTATAAATATTTGTAATTGGCTGTGTTACGTTAATGGTGGGTTTTAAGTGTTATTGTTATTATTGCGTTTTGGCTTGAAAGGGAAGCTGTGGTACTGGGATCTGTACTTTAAGGGCTGAGCTTCCCAGCCTGAGAGTCCAGGTGGGGCATTGTGAAGCTCGTGTTTTGCGCCGCCCGTTGGAGCCAGGCCCTGAATAGAGTGGACTCTTGCAAGCACCCAAGTGATAAATGATTCCGGCGCACCACGGCAAGTCAGAAAATAACAACAGCGCTTATAGGAAGAGCCAAACTGAACGGCAGGTGGTGGAAATGTTTCCCCTGGACTGCGGGTGCTGTCAGAAGAGAATCATGCCCACCTCCCCTCTTCTGTGTATTCTCCCTGATTCCCCACACAGGACAGCAGACTGGTTCTCTGGAGCCAACCCCGGCTCTGCCTCCCTTTTGCTGGGGCTGGCGTTTTTGCTGCCTCAGCAGTTTGTTGGTGATCGGTGGGAGATGCGCAGAGCAGGTGTTATTTTCTTCCCTCGCTCCCCACGCTGAGCTTTGAATAGACGCTGGAAGCAGAGACGCTAACCTGCCACCCGGTGATCACGCCTAATAGCTCTTTATTAGAGCCTGACGTCCCTGGATGCGCAATTAAAGCATTTTTTTTTTAAAGCGAAAACAAATCAGTATCTGCCCTAACCAACTTTGACAGTCAGTAAATTGTAGCCTTGGAATAACGTGTGCTGACGCTCAGCATTTAAGGGAAGCAACAGGCTGGAGCTGTTTCCCTCACAGCATGGCATTCGCTGCTCTTTTCAGATAGCGAAATTACAGCCCCACATCAGAGGAGACGGCGCCCTAAACTCCAATCCAGTTCGCCGTTGCTCTCCCTTGCAGGCAGGCCGCTTTCTCTGACGCAAATGTTAATGGCATCTTAATAACGCCAGGCTGCATAATTTATGGTATTCGGGATTTGACCGACAGGAGAGAGCAGCGTCTCTGCTGACAGGTAATTCAGCAATTCAGGCTGAACGTCTTTGTCAAATTACATTCTGTGGCGGGGGACGGGATGGAGGGATAGGAAACCGGTCTAAAAGCTTTGATCCTGCTGGTCTTCCATACGGTGCAGTGTGTGTAGGGGAGTGTGTGGAGATGGTTGTTATGCTTCTGCACAAATAGAAGCCAAGGGGTGGGATACATGGCCTGCTGTGTCTCCTTTGGGCCACTTCTAGGCACCAAGGGAATGAAATGAGGCCCCAGCTCCCCTGCTAGGGTACCTCCAGTGATGGGCAGGGGTCTCCAATGGGCATACAGCTAGCATGGGCAGCTCCTACAACACCATCCCTGCAGGCACCAGTGCAGAGGGCAAAGGAGAGTAGCTGGAACTCATTACATGTGGTCCTTAAGGATAGTGATCAGCTGGTGCAAGCTAGGGCAGGCCCTGGGGGTGCCCTAATGCAGTGGTGCCCAAACTTTTCCTCTCGCGCCCCACCCCCCTTACCAGTAATGGACTCTGTCCAAGCCCCGCCTCCATTACTGTGCAGTTGGCTCAGCAGAGGAACTTGGGATGAAGGTGGAGCTGTGGGAAGAACTGGGGATGGGGGAGGAGCAGGAGTGGTGTGGAGCTGTGGCTGGAGGCGGAGCTGTGGCTGGGGGTCACTCCCTCCCCACTCCCTGTGGGGGCTATCCCGGGCCCCACCACATGTCCCCCCTGAAAGCTCCTCCATGCCCCTCCGAGGGGTGTGCCTCATGGTTTGGGGCCACTGCCCTACTGTGTATTGCAACCAGGGATGGGGAAGGGATTCAGGGAGCTGTAAGCAATTCTCTGGTTTCCCCCCCTCCTCCTCCTCAGCAGTGCCCAGAGAATCTATCCCTGTGTGTGGGCATAAGGCCTAGGATGATGCACCAAGCGGGAGTAATTCTCAGGCCCTTGGTGTGCCCTTTCCCTTATTCACAACTGCCTAGAGTATAAAAGGGCTGGGAAGTAGGTGGAGAGTGGGTGCGCTGACGGAGGCAGGATTCCAGACCAATCCGCCATTGACTCAGTGGGGCAATGTGGATTCCCACCAGCTGAAGGTCGGGCCCATGATGTCAATTCAACGAGGAATTCTAAGAGGATGACTTTACAGCAGGGGGGGAAATGTCTCATCAAATGGAATCCACAGAGCAAAATATAACACACTTTTATCATTCTTTTGACAGGTAATTTTCTCCACAGTGTGACTAGCCCAGATCTTTGTGAACCACCAATCCCTGTGGGCTGCAGTAGTTAATCTTGCTGCAAGAACAACGAGGAGTCCTTGAGGCACCTTAGAGACTAACAAATTTATTTGGGCATAAGCTTTTGTGGGCTAAAACCCACTTTATCAGATGCATGGAGTGAAAAATACAGTAAGCAGTATATATATGAAAAAAAATCATAGAATGTCAGGGTTGGAAGGGACCTCAGGAGGTCATCCAGTCCAACCCCCTGCTCAAAGGAGGACCAATCCCCAGACAGATTTTTGCCCTAGATCCCTAAATGGCCCCCTCAAGGATTGAACTCACAACTCTAGGTTTAAGCAGGCCAATGCTCAAACCACTGAGCTATTCCACCCCCTTAGAAATTGCTTTACCAAGTGGGGGGTGTGTGTCAGTGCTAACGAGGCCAATTCAATTAAGGTGGAAGTGGCCTATTCTTAACAGTTGATTACTTTTGTGCCACAAGGACTCCTCGTTGTTTTTGCTGATACAGACTAACACGGCTACCACTCTGAAATGTTGCAAGAACTCTCAGCATTTTCCTACACAAATGGCTCTGCACGTGCAGGGACTACAATGCGTGAAAGTGAAGGGTAACAAGTGGTGATCAGTAGGGAACGTGGGGTACCCGATCCTGCATTCAAGATGATCTGATGGCCACATGGCTACCAAATTAGGTGGAGTGTATAGCTAATCAACAGGATGAGCCTCACATGAAAGCCCATTAGCCAGATCCTCAACTGGTGTAAATCAGCGTAGCTCCATTGAAGTCGGTGCAGCTATGGCAGTTCACACCAGCTCCAGATCTGGACTTAAGTCTCCTCAGTAAGGCCTGGTCTACACTACGACTTTAATTCGGATTTAGCTGCGTTAATCCGAATTAATCCTTAACCCGTCCACACAACGGAGACAGTTACTTCGAATTAAAGGGCACTTAAAATCGATTTCTGTACTCCACCCCGACGAGCGGAGTAGCACCAAAATCGATTTTGTTAATTCGAATTAGGGGTAGTGTGGCCGCACACCACCGAATTAATGTGGTTAAAATTAATGGGGTAGTGTGGCCGCACACCACTGAATTAATGTGGTTAAAAACCGAATTAATGTGCTTAGTGTGGCCACGCACAATCGAATTTATACAATCTGTTTCCCAAATTCGAATTATCTAAATTCGAATTAATCTCGTAGTGTAGACGTACCCTTACTCATCCTTCACCCTATTTTTACCTTGCAGTCCTGAGTAAGTGAGAAACTGAGGTGTTGGAGCCTCCGTTTTCCTCAGGGCTGAGGACTATGCCTAGCCCTCAGCCTCCCTCGTGCTCAGGCGTAACATCCACTTGTGCACTTGCGATGGAGAACCAACACCGTGCGGGCTGTGGGCGTAAGTGTGTGGGCTAAAGGGAGGTGTGCGTGGTGCCACGCATCATGCCAAAACAAGACTAGAAGTTGAACTAATTTATTGGATCCCCAATAAAAATTGTTCAGAAAGTTTCAGTCTTCACCTACATATCATGTGTGTTTGAATCAGATTATCTAGGTCACATTTTGTGCTGATTTGCACTTCATGCAATCGGCTTGACTTCATTGGAGTTTCCTGAGTTGGCACAGAATTTGGTCCCCTGTCTCTGATTCAGAACATAGGCCCCTTAGAGCAGGGACTTTATCCTTCTCAGTTGCAAAGCACTGAGCACTAGGGCTGGTCAACAATTTTCAGTAGAAACCAATTTTTGATGGAATATTAGGTTTTTTGACTAGCAACATTTTTTTGAGAAAAAAGTTTCCATTTTTTATGGAAAATTTCAGTTTTTCATAAACAAAAACCCAAACACCAAAACACAAAACATTTCAGATTGGATATCCTGCCATAATGTCTCATGGGAGTTGTAGTTCGGCTTCCTTGTGTCCCTATTTTCCTTTATAGTCTGGGCTCGCCAGTCAGACTATATTGCCCATGATGCTCCGTGGTCAGGGACTCCCATGATGCAACTGCCTCCCTTCACTCTGAGAGGTGACCATGGCATATCATGGGAGATGTAGTCCGTTCATGGAGCCAGGCCCATAGAGGAGAATGGGACCACGAGCCACCTGAACTACAACCCCCCTGAGGCCATGCAGCAGTATGTCCACATTGAAATATTTTGGTTTTCAGCCAAAAAAAAATTTGGTTTTCAATTTTTTGCCAAAAAGTCAAATTTCTTCTGTGAACAATTTTGCTGAAATTACCCCCCCCCCATTTTCATCAAAATGTTTGTGTGTGTGTGTGGGGGAGCCCATTTTCCAACTAGCTCTATTGGACACACTGTCTGCGCTCAATAAATAATGCACATAAGTGATCTATTGATCATTCATTACAGTTAATGGGACTTCACAACAACATTTGAGCAGATGTACCAGGTGAAGAACACCCAGCCATCCTGGAGCAGGTACATATCTGCAGTCCATGTTCACGTGGTGGGAAGGCAGCAACTCTGATATATGAATGCTACATTTCATGGGAAATTAAGGGTATGTTTACACTGCAATCAGGACAGCATATATAGATGTACATGAGCCAGCTGTGATCGGGCCAGCTGCTAAAGATAGCCGTGTACTGCAGCAGGGCGAGGAAAGACCAAGGGTCCCAGGTGGGATTATACCCAGGCAGTTAACCCCTGATGCCATGGTTACACTGCTATTTTTAGTGAGCTAGCTTGGGTACGTGCCAGAGCTGTGGCTCCCCATGGCAGTGTAGACACACCTACGCTCTTTGTCAGTGCTGAAAACCAGACGCACCAACAAGAAAACCTCACAAGGTGCTAATGATTTGCAATGAGATGCTGTTCTGCAGCTGGAGCCTCTTTGTATGGCAGCTGTGCCTGCTTGATGGAATACTTCGTGCCGAGCATCCATCAGTGAAAGCGCTACGTACGTGCAAATTATTATGATGCAGTGGATCAGGGCCGGCTCCAGCGTTTTTGCCGCCCCAAGTGGCAAAAAAAAAGAAAAGAAAAGAAAAAAGCCGTGATCGGCGGCACTTCGGCGGCAGCTCTACCACCACCGCATCGTTCTTCGGTGGCAATTCGGTGGCGGGTCCTTCCCTCCGAGAGGGAGAGAGGGACCCGCCACCGAATTGCTGGACGTGCCGCCCCAAGCACCTGCTTGCTGTGCTGGTGCCTGGAGCCGGCCCTGCAGTGGATATTCAGCGGAGGGGAATCAGCATCGCTCTTTGGACATCCATGGAGCTACGCTGATTTACACCAGCTAAGGATCTGGTCCAATGGGCCTAATTCTCTGTCTTCTGCACCAATATTAGTCCAGTGTCATTCTATTTATTTTGATGGGGCCACTTCTGATTTGCGCCAGGTTAAGCCAGGGGAGACTCAGGCCTATTCCGTTTGAAAATGCTTATTCAGCTGCACTTTGTCTTTTTGTCCGCGGCCTTTTCTCTGTATGAACCCAGAATGAAACGTGTTCCTCAAAGTTAAGACTCCAGGAAGGGGTTTGTAGGAATGTATTCACAGTAAACAGCTCATCATCTGCATACAAAACTAATTCCACCCACGACACCAGGGCCCCGAGATCCCTTCCGTTAAATTATCTTGTCTCATTAACTGTGCCAAGGATTCAGTGTCAAACAAAACTGATCACACAGGCAAAGGTCAGCCTTGTCTCATTTCCCCGTGCGTGAATCAAAACTGCTCCGGGTGATGTTCGTAACTGGGCCAGCTGCTGTAGGGAAATGTAGAGGGGAAAAGCAGCTGCCTAACAAAAACTGTGTATTTGGGGGATTTATTTAGCATCTCAATTAGGTGCCATTTTGTGTCATGTAATGCTTCTCAGACTGTTTCATCCCCTGACTCTTTTTGTACATACACTACTTTCACTTCATCGTAATCATTCCGCTGGCTTCAGTGCAGCTATTATTTATTATTTCGATCACCGTAGCTCCTATAGCCCTGAGCCAAGATCAGGGCCCCTTGTGCTAGGCACTGTACATATACAGTAAGGGAGAATCCCTGTCCCCAAGATCTCATTGTCTATACAGACAAGACAGGCAAAGGGTGGAGGGAAAGGAAGTATCATTATCCCCATTTTACAGATGAGAGATTGACAGATTAGATGACTTGTCCATGGTCACGCATGGGGTCGGTGGCAGAGCTGGGAATTGAAACCAGATCTCCCAAGCCTCAGCATGATGCCACACATACAAGACTGGTTATCCTCTCAAGGAAGTTACCCTTGACTTTCCCTGGGGTGAAGGGCAACTACTATTATCACACAGCACACTTAACTCTTTAGGTCAGCTAAAGCTTGATGGACAGGAAAGTGCTGAAAGGGTCAGCATGCAAACTGAAATGAGATGCTTGTTGCTTTCTGCATGGATAGCCCCAATCACTAGCTGACCATGCACCTTTACTCTGAGAAAGTAAATATGGATTTGTTCATCCTTGTCTCTAAGGGCATGGAGTGTACGAACTTTCCCTCTTATGTCAATGACGAAAGTGCGGTTCACTACGGCTTACAGCTAGTTGTTGTGCCACAGAATGCTATTCATTGCATTAACTAAGGGTACGTCTACACTTACCTCCGGGTCCGACGGCAGGCAATCGATGTTCTGGGATCGATTTATTGTGTCTTGTCTAGACGCGATAAATCGATCCCGGATCGATCCCGGAAGTGCTCGCCGTCGACGCCGGTACTCCAGCTCGGCGAGAGGAGTACGCGGCATCGACGGGGGAGCTGGACCCGCGGTAAGTTTGGACTAAGG
This sequence comes from Terrapene triunguis, assembly GCF_002925995.2. Classification (NCBI taxonomy): domain Eukaryota; kingdom Metazoa; phylum Chordata; order Testudines; family Emydidae; genus Terrapene; species Terrapene triunguis. The sequence continues at coordinate 95,728,956 of NW_020664417.1, read as the reverse complement.
TACTTCGAATTCAGCTACGTTATTAACGTAGCTGAATTTGCGTACCTTAGTCCGAAGTGGGGGGGTAGTGTGGACCAGGCCATAGTGTAGTATTAACTGGAGAGTTATTCTTTCTGGCAGCCAACAGTGTTTGAGACTAAAAAGATGACACATAGTAAAATCTTTACATTGTCATTTTATTCAGTTCATTTTATAAAACCTTCTGTTTGGTGGCTTGAGTGTATATATGCTAACTTGTAGGGTGTCAATCTGTCTGCACAATTTTGCATTGGTGTCTTAATGAAGTGGTTCTCAACCTTTCCAGACTACTGTACCCCTTTCGGGAGTCTGATTTGTCTTGTGTACCCCAAGTTTCATGTCACTTAAAAACTACTTCCTTACAAAATCAGACATAAAAATACTGAAGTGTCACAGCACACTATTATTGAAAAATTGCCGACTTTCTCATTTTTACCATATAATTATAAAACAAATCATTTGGACTATAAATACTGTACTTACATTTCAGTGTATGGTATATACAGCAGTATAAACAAGTCAGTGTATTAAATTTTAGTTTGTACTGATTTTGCTAATGCTTTTTATGTAGCCTGTTGTAAAACTAGGCTAATATCTAGATGAGTTGATGTATCCCCCGGAAAACCAATGCATACCCCTAGGAGTATGTATACCCCTGATTGAGAACCACTGTTATAATGAAACCTTTTAAAACTTGGGGTACTACTACCTCCACCCCACAGCACTTGAGTTAGATACATACAAACAGACATTGTCTTATAACTATTTAAAATTAAAATGCCCAAAATACAATTATGGTAGTGTACAAAATACAGTTGTGGTTAGCTGCAGAATAGCCGCAAGTACATCACTATTCAATTCTCAGCCTGAATAAAACGTGTATGCATTTTCTTAGCACTTAAATTGTTTAAGTGAATGTTGTGTATTTGGTTGTCATGGCAATAGAATTTTGTTGTTGCTTATGCTGTAAGACAGTGTTTGTCTTCACATGTGTAGTCTTCAAATAGAGGTTATTTGGGGACAAAGAGCTATTAGCAATTTTTTAGTCAAGTGTTTATAAAATATCATTGTATAAGAAAGTAATTGTATGTTTTTTTCTTCAATGGCATTCATGCGTGGTGTATTGCCTTCAGGTAAATGGCCGTACGAAATGTTTCCCATGGGTTTGAATATATTCAATATACCCTTTCCCATGGTCAGGTTTGGTTTAGATGAATCAGCATTTTCCAATAAAAAACGTTTAATCAGAACATTTCCAACCAGCTCTACCATTAACTTGTGAAATTGTCTTCCGTGTCGAAGTCTGATCACCTAAGACATTTAAAACAAGACCAAACTGAGCACTAGAAAATGTTGTATATTGGCAGCAAGGGTTTGGACTGGAGGGCTTTATTTTATATTATTATTTATTTAGCACCTAGCAGACCTAATCATGGGCCAGGACCTCGTTGAGTGAGGTTCTGTACAGCCGCAGTGCAAAGGACATTATCTCTAATTTCCATGAGTGTATAATCGTTAACTAAGATTATGTCAGAAAATAGTTATTTACACAGTACCATAAACGAGTCTGGTGCTTTCCGGACAAATGGACAACAGACTGGATCCTCAGCTGGGGTAAAGGGCTACACTAATTTACACCAGCTGAGGATCTGATCCCAGGTCCCTGCCTTAACATATTTGCAATCAAGTTTTAGAAATGGTTGAAAATATTCAGAGCCGTGGGTGTTGGAGGAAGGGAGAGGGGATGAGGGAGGACAAGGATTGTGGCAATCAGGTAATTTGGTTGCTCTGGTGAGTAATACAATAATTCAACCATTTTGAGAATCTTAAAGACCTTGAAGGGAAGATTAGGGCTTATTGACCTCATAGAAGAAGAATGTTTTAAAGGGCTTGGAGGGGAGGTGGTAGATATGCACAGTAAGATGGGGATGTGGCCCCCAGGAACAAGTAGGCAGCCTGGAGAGAGACACAGAAAGGAGGGTGGGAAAGGAGACGAAGAGGTGTGTGTTACATATGTGCTTCACTATCATGGGGAATGGACAGAGGTGGGCAGAGGGAAGAGACAAAACAAATTTAGGAGGGCGCTAAACTGTGCAGGGCTTGGAAGGGTGGGACAAGGAGCATGAATCTGATGTGAAAGTCGAGAAGAGGGCAGTGAAGGGTTATGAAGAGACTCAGGCTCTGAGGCATGGTGAGCATCAGGCAGGTGGACATGGTTGCTGGAGCATATACGTGCACAGACTTCTCCAAGAAGCTGACGTGCTAATGACCCAGCACGCTGCTGTGATCTGCTGCTCTGAGGAGGAACAGGCTTGCGCTGTTGAAGGGCTAAATGGAAATTGGAATGGGATCTTTGGTGTGACAAAAATAGCAGATGCTGTGGGATGCTTTTAGGGAGGCAGTGGCTGTGCCGCACACATGTCTGAGAATCAGGGTCTAGAAGTGCTGCTTATACAGAGAAACGGGAAACTCATTACAGTTTCGAACAAATGGAGCTGCCTTTCAGTTTCATTGGAAAAACAAATTCCTTGTAGCCAAAGCATCGGGCTACTGCATTCCACTGAACCCGCCCTCAGTAAAGTTATTAACAATCACCCCCTGCTGCTGAACTTCAAGGGCCTCTCCTCTGTACTCATACTCCTAGGTCACTCTGCTGCTTTTGATACTGGAAGATGCACCATTCTTCTGCAGAACCCCTGGGATCCAGGATTCTGTCTGGCCTAGGAAGGCCATTCGTCTGGTTTTAAGCCAGACATTCCTGCTTTTGTGTGGTTTGTCCCCTGTCCAATACTTATCTGAAACCAGACGTAGTTTTAGGTGCAAAGGACACCATTTTGAAGAGAGCACTGCTCTGCCCCTGGTGACGTGGTGCATTCTTCAAAATGGCTTCTTCCACACAGTGTGGCCTCGCTCGCACCATGTGTGCAAGCCAGTGGGGATGGGTTCAGGCAGGCGGGGCGGGCCCACACCATTCCCAGAAGTACCAAAATGTCTGGTATTGTGGGGATGCGCCAGTGGCCCGCCCTGGTCTGGCCTCCCTTTTTGATGACTGCAATTTTGCCCCTGCAAGAGAAAAAGCACCAGGCACCAACAAGTGACATCAACTCTGTCCAGAAATGTTAGGAGAACAAAACGGTGTCTACAGTTGTTCTCACTTGCAGTTTGCAGGAACAAAAAGAAAAATAAATAATTAACAAAAGAGGGCAGCAGAAGCTGGTCCAGTCTCTCCCCATCCAGGTTATGCTGTCAAGATGTAATATTATTTTTCAAGTAAAATCCAAAGCCCAGTTTTTCCATCTTTTGGGCTAGGATGGCTGAAAAAGGGATGGCTATTCCATTGGTCCAGTACATAGACGACACTGGTCTGGGATTGATGTATGCAGTGCACAGGGTGACCAGGAAAACAGGCATACAGATAATGTTATGAAGTAAAATAGTCATGCAGTCCCTACACATCTACCCAAGTGACTGATTCACACAACCTGGAAAGGGTATTTTAGGGGCAAGGCTTGGATTTGTTTCAGTAAATCAGATCATTGTTGCCAGGGTGACAATTCAACACTTCTCTATTTTGTCTTGCAATATTATCTGCCTCTTAAATAAATTACTTACTGCCTCCAATCTGATTCTTTTAAACATTTAAACTAATTAGGGCCTGGGCTAAATAATCCCATATTCTCTTAACACCATCCAGTGTTGCTCCCGCCCTCTCTGATTTTACTTATTTGAGAGTCCTTGGGAAAAACAATCTGCTTGTGTTATTACAATCTGCTAGGGTCAGGTGGGAATAGTGCCTAGCACTTTACACAGGGAACCAGAATCTGCCAGTGGATAGGACATTGCACTTGGAATTGGGAGACTTGAATTCTATTTTTAGCTCTGCCACTGCTTACTGTGAGCCCGACCCTAGGGCTTCAGTGGAAGGACTTCAGTGGGCTTTGGATCAGGCTGTGTGAAACCTTGGATGACTCAGTTTGGTGTGGGGAACTTTTGAAAATGTTGCTTCTAGTCTCTCTGTACATCTGTTTCCCCACATCTGTGGAACTTCCCCATGGCTCCTGTACTTCGACAGATTGGCAGAGCCAACACCCAGGCCTGCTGCAGTATCAAACCTTCCCACCCACACCCATCCACAGAGGACAGCTCAGAAGTTTTCCCCATTGAGGGGGAATGATTTCAGGTTTGAGTTCAGGATCCTCACAAAAGGAAGAAAGGAGAGTAGCAAAATACGGACCCTGGACTTCAGAAAAGCAGACGTTGACTCCCTTAGGGATCTGATGGGTAGGATCCACTGGGAGGCTAATATGAGGGGGAAAGGAGTCCAGGAGAACTGGCTGTATTTTAAAGAAGCCTTATTGAGGGCACAGGAACAAACCATCCCGATGTGCAGAAAGAATAGCAAATATGGCAGGTGACCAGCTTGACTTAACAGTGAAATCTTCAGTGAGCTTAAACACAAAAAGGAAGTTTACAAGAAGAGGAAACTTGGACAGATGACTAGGGAGGAGTATAAAAATATTGCTCGAGCATGCAGGTGAGCAATCAGGAAGGCCACGGCATGATTGGAGTTGCAGCTAGCAAGAGATGTGAAGGGTAACAAGAAGGGTTTCTACAGGTATGTTAGCAACAAGAAAAAGGTCAGGGAAAGTGTGGGAACGTTAATGAATGGGGGAGGCAACCTAGTGACAGTTGATGTGGAAAAAGCTGAAGCACTCAATGCTTTTTTTGCCTCGGTCTTCACAGACAAGGTCAGCTCCCACACTGATGTCCTGGGCAACACAGTATGGGGAGGAGGTCAGCAGCCCTCAGTGGTGAAAGAACAGGTTATGGACTATTTAGAAAAGCTGGACATTCACAAGTCCATGGGTCCAGATCTAATGCATCCAAGGGTGCTAAGGGAATTGGCTGATGTGATTGCAGAGCCATTGGCCGTTATCTTTGAAAACTCGTGGCGATCGGGGGAGATCCCGGACGATTGGAAAAAGGCAAATATAGTGTCCATCTTTAAAAAAGGGAAGAAGGAGAACCTGGAGAACTACAGACCGGTCAGCCTCACCTCAGTCCCTGGAAAAATCATGGAGCAGGTCCTCAAGGAATCCATTTTGAAGCACTTGGCGGAGAGGATGGTGATCAGGAACAGTCAACATGGATTGATCAAGGGAAAGTCACATCTGACCAACCTGATTGCCTTCTATGATGAAGTAACTGGCTCTGTGGATATGGGGAAAGCAGTGGACGTGATATATCTTGACTTTAGCAAAGCTTTTGATATGGTCTCCCACAGTATTCTTGCCAGCAAGTTAAAGAAGTATGGATTGGATGAATTGACTATAAGTTGGATAGAAAGCTGGCTAGATTGTCGGGCTCAACGGGTAGTGATCAAGAGCTTGATATCTAGTTGGCAGCCAGTATCAAGTGGAGTACCCCAGGAGTTGGTCCTGGGGCCGTTTTTGTTCAACAACTTTATTAATAATCTGGATGATGGGATGGATTGCACCCTCAGCAAGTTCGCAGATGACACTAAGCTGGGAGGAGAGGTAGATATGCTGGAGGGTAGGGATAGAGTCCAGAGTGACCTAGACAAATTGGAGGATTGGACCAAAAAAATCTGATGAGGTTCAACAAGGACAAGTGCAGAGTCCTGCACTTAGGACGGAAGAATCCCATGCACTGCTACAGGCTGGGGCCTGACTGGCTAAGCAGCAGTTCTGCAGAAAAGGACCTGGGGATTACAGTGGATGAGAAGCTGGGTATGAGTCAACAGTGTGCCCTTATTGACAAGAAGGCTAACGGCATATTGGGCTGCATTAGTAGGAGCATTGCCAGCAGATCGAGGGAAGTGATTATTCCCCTCTATTCGGCACTGGTGTGGTCGCATCTGGAGTATTGTGTCCAGTTTTGGGCCCCCCCACTACAGAAAGGATGTGGACAAATTGGAAAGAGTCCAGCAGAGGCCACCGAAAATGATTAGGGGGCTGGGGCACATGACTTACAAGGAGAGGCTGAGGGAACGGGGCTTGTTTAGTCTGCAGAAGAGAAGAGTGAGAGGGGATTTGATAGCAGCCTTCAACTACCTGAAGGGGGGTTCCAAAGAGGATGAAGCTCGGCTGTTCTCAGTGGTGGCAGATGACAGAACAAGGAGCAATGGTCTCAAGTTGCAATGGGGAAGGTCTGGGTCAGCTATTAGGAAACACTTTCACTAGGAGGGTGGTGAAGCACTGGAATGGGTTACCTAGGGAGGTGGTGGAATCTCCATTCTTAGAGGTTTTTAAGGTCCGGCTTGACAAAGCCGTGGCTGGGATGATTTAGTTGGGGTTGGTCCTGCTTTGAGCAGGGGGTTGGACTACATGATGTCCTGAGGTCCTTTCCAACCCTAATCTTCTATGATTTGGCCCTATACCATTTTTATAACAATATTTTGACTGCTTTCTATAGTGCACTAATGCTATTTGTGTTTTGTCATGAAAAAATACATGACACCTTTAAAGCTGCCCCACCCACCAAAGTCATTGAGCAAGAAGAGGGGCCGCCCTGCATAGCAGATGCAATCATCTAAATACATTCCATTTCTTTGTGTGTTCTTTGCATCAAGGTTTAAAAATATCCTTTGCTTCAAAATCTGCAAAGCAGTTGGGGTGCTTTTGTTGAATGCAATCTGCAAAGGACAAATCTAATTTCCAAGAGTAGCAAAGTGCAAAGTGTCTTGTGGGAAGCAAATCCAATCGCACATTTGGGAATCGCTCCAATGCAATTTCCCTGGCAGGGCTCCAGCCATTGCCTGCATGCTATGTACTAACTCAAGTACCGCTGACAATTCTTGTCGACCATTCCGGGGATGTCAGGGTAGGAGCATATGGAGGAGAGGAGGCAAGTTTTGCCCGAGGAAGTGCTGGAAGATTTTGCTCAAGTAATGACCTTAAAGTGACATACCAAGACACTAAAAAGGATTCTCTGTTTCCCCTTTGTATGCAGAGCTGCTCCCTAAAGGATATTCTCTGGTGATTTGTCAAGGCTAACTTTAAATTACTTAAGCAGTGGTGCTTCAACCACTTCCCTGGGGAGATGAATCTGCAGCCTACTGCTGTAGAGGCCATTGGTAGGAAATGTTCCCAATATTCAGCTGACATTTTCCATTGCTTACTTTCATCCCAGCACCTTTGAGAAGCAGGGCTCTTATTTAACTGCCTCCATGTGGGATTAGGGGGCTACATTTGGAATAAAGCACCTAAAGGGGGAAACAACAAGGAAAGAGAGGAAATGTTTAGTTTCCCAAACAAGGACATCATGTGCTGTGGGGTAAGGGAAGCAGTTGCTCCCCCTGCTCACCAGATTTTGGTATTCCCCTTCCCCAGACTTTTCATAGGTCTATATGATCTGCTTTTTGCCTCCTACCCGACTTTGCAGGATATAATATAATCACATATAATGTTCTATATGCTAACTCAACGTTTCCGGGTCCTACTCCTGAATTTTTTTGAAATGGTGACCCTGGCCCCAAAGGGGCAAAGCTGGCAACTGGAAATTTAAGCAGAACATCAGGAAACATTTCTTAGCAGTGAGATCTGTTAGGCTGAAGAACAGACTCCCAATGAGAATGCTGGTGGAGACATCATCAACTTTAGGAGCATTGTTCTGGTCTTAAACTACAGTCAAATATACTTTGGGCAATGGTCTTATTGTTATTCTTAATAATAATAATAATAATGTCTATTATAGTGGTGCCTAGGGATTAATCATTGTAGTACCATTTGCATGCACTGAGTCTGTGTATGAAATGAGGAAAACTTTTTAGGGGGGAAAGGGAACACAGCATCAATTTGGAAAAAAACAGCAATAATATATCTCTATGAATGATAACTGAAACTCTCCCCCGTGGTAACTTTGGCAGTAGTCAATTAACTCAGTTCCCCACTCACCAGTGTGAATATCCAGTATGCAAATATCCCTTTAGCACATAACTTCCCCATTTCCCATCCAATGAACCTCACTCACAGTTTGGTGTCAGTCCCAGATTCCTGCGATGTACTTGGGTAGACCTCCTTCCAGTCCCCAGAGAAGGGCTATATAGTCCTTTCCTGAGGTTCCACCACCTGACCCAGCTGTAGTGATTTCAGCTTTTAGTGACTGGGTAGAATGGACCTCACAAAAATCCACTCTGCTCTATTACTCTTTTCTGTGGCTTCAGTGAAGAGTCTTCTCTGCGTCCTCTCTTGCCAAAAAGTCCTCTCAACAGTACCAAATTCTGATGGAAGTGAAGCAGTAGCATGTAGGCATTCTGAGCTGAATTCTTGAGTAGAATCTCTTTTCTATTCTATCCTCATCAGTTCTACTACCCAACCAATTCTGAGTTTGTGCACCATTATGGTGACTCCCAAAGTGCCACTGAAGGAATTCTGGGTTGAACGCTTATGCAAACGAAACTGTCTCTACAACTGTACTTCCTCCAGTTCACTAATAAATGGGGCAGAGATCTCCTTCCCCTCTGGAGCATCTGTCTATCTGGAGTTCTGGGTAAATAGTTTATGCAGATTAAGTAGCTCTGTGGCCATTCTTTCTCCTGCTCACCAACAGATGGAAGCAGAGGGCTCCTTAAGCTCTAGGCTTCAGGTCACAGGGTTTACACTAGTGTGATGACAGTAGGAACTTTGGAGTAGGAACCAAGGTTACCCATAGTGTTGTATGGGGAAAACATTATGTAGTGAATCTTACCAGCAGAAGCATGTTGCTTGCACTTGAAGCCAGGCAGGCCAAAAGGCAACTCCTATCTGTACAGTTCTAAGCAACAAGCTAAATACAATACAAAGTTTCCAGCATCTTTCTTATAGTAACATATTGGCAATAGCTATTACATGGTGTCAGATCAAAACAAAAAGAAAGAAAGGAGTAGAACCAACCTGAAAAACAAAATAGACCAACTAAAGCCTCCAGGAAAGTTACTGTTTGGAGGAAAGGCAGCAGAAAACTGGAGAGAGTGGAAGCGAGCATTTTAGCTGTACAGAATTGTGACTGTTGCAGATGAAAAAGATGAATGGCTGCAAACAGCATTATTTCTTCATGTGGCAGTGAAGAGATAAGAGAGGGATTTATAAATAAATTAAATAAATTTAGAAGAGACAAGAGAGGGATTTAACACCTTTCAGTTTGATGATGAAGCAGATAAAGAAAAAAAATATAGGTCGTAAAGAATAAGTTTGAGGCATATTGTGTACCACAAAGAAATGCCACCTAAGACAGGCACAATTTTTTCACCAGAAGTCAGACAGAGGTGGAAAGTTTAGACCCTGATTTAAAACTGGCAGCACAATCTTGTGAATTTGGAAAACTGTGTGACTCGCTCATTAAATACCACATCATGTGTGGTATTGTGGCAGACTCTGTGTGTGCTCAGTTGTTGAGTGAGATTAATTTAACTCTTGAACATGCTGTGGATAGATGTTGGCCAGATGAAATGACTGCAAAACAATTGAATGGGCTGGGTGAACTGGAAAAATATATTGCAGCTTAAGTCTGCCTTTAGTAAGCACCCAGACTTGCAATCATGGACTGGAGGGTTTCCACCTGCTAATAAAAGCCTGCCCAAAATGTGAAACTCTGGAAAAGTCCCAGGGTCATTTAACCTCACAGGAGCACTTGAGCACTTGCAAGATATGATCCTCAGAATGCTGAGTACTGACCCTCGCAAGGAAGAGCGGACTGTGGATTTGCTCATTAATGATGATCACGAAACCAAGAGTTTTAAAATCAATACTGCTGCACTGACCAGTGTGATATCTGTAAAGCTATGCAGCACTTTCAGGCCAAACCACTTCACAGCTCGAGTATCTGGCTGATAACCTATTCAAGAGGAAAGCTGCAAGTATGTGGTAAATGTAACTTGGACGGTGAGTATTGGGATAAGGAAGCATTGCTGGATTGTCAGGTGGTGGATTTTGATTCTCAAGCCATACTATGCTTACAGGATGTGACAAGCTTAAACTTAGTGCAAGGAGTTAATATGGTAAAGGAAGAACCAGAAAGTGGCTAGGATATATTTAAAGAATACAAGGATATATTTGAAGGTTTATAGTGCTTGCTAGATAATCACACCACAAAGGCAAACTCACAAGTACCACCAGTAGTTCATACACCACATAAGGTTCCAGTGGTATTAAGGGACAAAGTAGAAAAAGGATTGCACCACATGAAACAGTTGCAAATAATAATAAAAACACAAAAGGGGTCAATTCTATAGTAACTGTAGACAAACCAGGTCAAGATGAAAAATACAGCGATACCAAGGAAACATTTTCCATTGCCTACTGTAGAGGAAATCATCAGCAAGTTAGCAAAAGCTGCACTTGTCATTGTCTTACATGCCAGTAGTAGATTTTGGCAAATACAATGGGATGACAAAAATTCTAGGTTTTCTGTAGGCTCAACACATGATTTGGTAGATACACGTTCACCAGACTGACTTTGGCATCTAATTTGCTCCTGAAGTGTAGCAAAGAGTGACCCTCAGACATCTGAAAGTCTGGAAAGAGTTGAATGTTATATAGATGACATACTGGCATGGGGAATTACAAGACAAGAACATGATGAGAGGCTCAGGAGAGTTCTAGACAGGTGCCGTGAAAGGAATCTGCGACTGAGCACAAACAAATGCAAATAAAATATTTGGGGCATCACTTGCCAAAAGAAGGTGTAAAACCTGACAACTCAAAAACTGGAATGGCCACACTGGTCTGCATGGCTGAGTGGCAAAGATTTCTCCGAAGGGTTTCTGGGAAGTTTATCCCGCACATGTCGACAGCAACAACTCCTTTGAGACAACTGTTGGGGCAAGACGTCAAGTTCGCCTGCACGACAGCGCAGGAGGTGGCCTATGAGCAATTGAAAGAATTACTTCCAAGGGAAGCTGTGCTGAATTGCTTTTAATGTCAAAGAACCAGTTACTGGGTCAGTGGATCCACATTGTACTGGAATAGGGGCTGTATTGGTGCAAAACAGGGCTGCTGTTGCTTATACCTCTAAACCACTGACAGCTACACAACAGAGCTATGCCCAAAGAGAAAGAGCAATGCTGGCAATAGCATTTGGCTGTACTCAATTTCATCAGGTTATCTACAGAAAAAAAGTCACCGTGGAAACAGACCACAAACCTCTTGAGGCCATTTTCAGAAAACCTTTGTACGGTGCTCCACCAAGCATTCAAAGATGGTTGCTAATGCTCCATAAATATGTGGAAACTGGATACAGATCAGGGAAAGAGTTAGCAATTGCTGAAGTTTTATTCAGAACATGTAATATGTTGCATAGTGAAGGAATAAATTCAGATGAAGCTGATGCTGCGGTATGTCTCATGATGTCTTATTTGCCTATTTCAGAACAGAAATTGAAGGAATTTCAAGTAGCTACTGCAACTGATATTTTCCCGCAAACCTTCAGATGAACTATTTCGCAAGGATGGCCGGACAGGATAGCTGAAGGACCAGAGGATAGCTATGTTTATTGGTCATATAGAGAGGAACTAAGTGTGCAAGATGGACCTGTCTTTAAAAGTGACAGAATCATAGTATCAGAAAGTCTTCCCTCCCCCGCAAAAAACGAAGATCTTGGCTATTATTAATGAGAGTCATCTGGGAGCAGAGCTATGTAAAAGGAAATCTTGAGATGCCATCTATTGGCCAGGCACATGTAATCAACTGAGGACATGGTACAGTCTTGCAACACATGTCAAGCCTTCAGAAACAAAAACCAAAAGGAATTAATGCTACCATATGTGGTCTCAAACAGATCTTGGCAGAAACTTGGCAAGGACCTAGCTGAGTTTCAAGGTCCACATTATCTTTTTCTGGTTGATTATTATGTAAGCAGAGTCTGAATGAATTCTTCCCTGACAGCGAGCTGGGAGGGGGAGAGACTTTAGGTGTGTTCATGTAAATACAGTTTGCTCCTGCTCTGCTTAGATATGCGTTACTCAAAGTAATCAACTCTGGCTGGTGTTGGGTTACAAATCACTTTAGCACTGAATGCAGGGGCAGTGAAGTGCTGTTACCAATGTTGTCATTATTGTATGGATAAAGGGGAGCAGAACTGTGTCTAATCTGTTCCAAATGAGGGGGGTCACCCTCAGCTGAAAGGACCTTGTTAAGCCAGGGGCTCGAATGCCAGAGCCCTGTGAAAGTAAGAGGGGTGGGGACAGGTGTCCTAAGCAGGAGGTGTGGTCCCTCCCCCAAGGGTCCTTCCCAGACTGGACTGGTTTAACCTGTCCCCCACTGTTCAAAGAAAGCGCTAAATAGGCTTCATTAGGAGCCTTGTTATTTTAAAATGCTCAATCAGAGCTGAAATCAGTTGTTGTAGGACTGTGTTTCTGCCCAGGCTACTAAGAGCTAAAAATCAGTGAGAGCTGAAATCATTTGAGATGCGGCAGTGTCTCTGCCCATCCCGCAAAGAGCTGAAAATTACCAAGAGGCTGATATGCAGAGGTCGCGCCCCCCCCCCCCACAGCCCTGCAGCAGCTCCCCCCCGCAGCAGCTCCCCACCCCAGCTCACCTCTGCTCCGCCTCCTCCCCGAGCACGCCGCCCCTGCTCTAATTCTCCTCTCCTCCCAGGCTTGCAGCGCCCAGGGCCGGCTCCAGGCACCAGCTTACCAAGCAGGTGCTTGGGGCGGCCACTTCGGAGAGGGGCGGCACGTCCAGCTGTTCGGCGGCAATTCGGTGGATGGTCCCTCACTCCTGCTCGGAGCGAAGGACCTCCCACCGAATTGCCGCTGCAGATCGCGATCGCGGCTTTTTTTTGTTTTGTTTTTTGTTTTTTTTGTTTGGCTGCTTGGGGTGGCCAAAACCCTGGAGCCGGCCCTGGCGGCGCCAAACAGCTGATTGGCGCTGCAAGCCTGGGAGGCGGGAGAAGTGGAGCGGCGACCACGCGCTCGGGGAGGGGGCGTAGCAGAGATGAGCTGGGGTGGGAAGCTGCCGCACGGCTCCCCAGGCCGGGGGGGGTGGGGAGCTGCCGCGGGGGGGTGCCTCAGGGCAGGGGGATGGGGGGGGGTGCCGCAGGGCTCCCTACCCCAGCTCACCTCTGCTACGCCTCCTCCCTGAGCACGCCGCCCCCTCCGGCAATGACAATAATTGCATGGAGCGGCCGCTGTGCTAGGAGAGGGAGTCTGAACCGCATGTGTCAGTGCGCCGCTGGCAGCCCAGCCCAGGAACGTTGTAAAAAAAAAATTGGGGGCACCGCTTTTTGGCGCCCCCAAATCTTGGCGCCCTAGGCAACCACCTAGTTTGCCTAAATGGTAGCACCGGCCCTGCACCTCAACAACTGAATGGGTGCCTTGTTAAACAGCTGCCACCAGCCAATATGCTAATTCTCCTCGACCTCCTTGCAACTGGCTGGGTGTAGTCTTGCTGTAAACTATCAAAATGCTGCATTGCGCCCCAGAGGTTGTGGAATGGGAAAAATGATTCCTACATGATTTGGAAAGCTTGCAGAGAGCTTTCAGGGCACAAGGCACCATGACAATGTAAGATATTCTTATTTATTAATATTAATCGCCTCCTCCTTGGGCAGGAGCTCTTTTCAATCCCAATAAAGTTTCATTAGTAGTATTTTAAATTGTGGTCCACAACAGGCCCAGTTGCTAATCCGCTTCTGAAATGACACATTCACTTCCCCTAGTTAATGCCTGTCCCTTGCTCTGATAAAAGGCATTATTGGCCTTGAATCATCATGAGGCTTGCTCTTAGAGAGCATCATTTTCTCCTCTACATGGCATGCCTTTTATTCTGCAATCTTTATTGCACGGAAGTCAAGTGAACATTTGACAAGCATACAGCTCGATGCACTGTCATTTGTCATGTGTTTATTATTCTCCGTGTTCCGGCTTCAGATGTTTTCCTTCTGTATTACATGCAAAACCACTTTAAAACTGAGCAAATTGCTTGCCTTTCTTTTCTAGGGGAACAAAAAAAAGACAAACCAGCTGCACTGGAACCTTTTGATCTGACCCTTTAAAAGGCCTCAAGTGGAATTACTTTGATTGTTTTTCATACTGAAAGAAATTCAATTTCTGCCCTTGTGTTTTACCGAAATGGATGTCTGTCCAAAGGGAACTGAATCAGAGGCACTGTGAGGATACTGCCTCTTGGGGCACACTCAGTACAATCTCTCACTGTTGTACATCTCTCAGGGCCCACTTCCAAGCCCATTTTATCCATCTTAGGTGATGGTCCTCATCACCACAGCACTCCCATGGGAGTTAGGCACCTAAATACCTTTAAAAACCTGGGCCTAAGTGATTAGTTTAAGGACAGAGCAGAGACTTGAACCAGGTCTCCCAAGTCCCAGGGTAGTACTCTAATCACTGGACCATCCTTCCACTCCATCAAAACTAATGTAGATGTTTCGACTGACTTCAATGAGCTTTGAATCTGACCAATAGAAGCAAGGTGACAGGCCCCCAAGAAAAACCCAACTGTGGATAAGCAGATAAGAATATAAAAGTATGACTCGTTCTCTCAGGCAATGTCATGGAGGTAGACAGTGTAATTGAAACACTGTGTAAAATAGTATCTCAGGCCTGATCTTGTGTTCCTTACGTAGGAAAATTCCAGCTGAAATTAAGTAAGAGGCCTACAAAGTCTGGTTCCATCCAAAAAGATATTTGCTTCCTATTATTGGGTTCACATGCCATGTGGATCAAACATGGCCAGTCTAATGAGTTTCTCTACTGGCCAACCCTCAGAGCCTTGAAGCAGCGGCTAGCTTAGAGTTGGTGTAATAATGTGCTGTGAGTAACAGTTGTGAGTTTTATGCAGTGTTGTTGTAGTGGGTTGGTCCCAAAGTATTGGAGAGACAAGTTGGGTGAGGTAATATCTTTTACTGGACCAACTTCTGTTGGTGAGAGAGACAAGCTTTCGACCATTTGAGGTCCCTTGAAATGTGTGTTAACTACTTATGCTAGACAATCTGCTACATACACCTCGATGCACTGTCATTTGTCATGTGTTTATTATTCTCAGTGTTCCAGCTTCAGATGTTTTAGCGGTGACACTCTGAGTATGTTTCCCAGACCTGAAGAAGAGCTTTATGGAAACTCAAAAAGCTTGTCTCTCTCATCAACAGAAGTTGGTCCAATAAAAGATATTTCCTCACCCACCTTGTCTCTCTCATTTGAGTTTTGGCAGTTTTCTCATCAAATTATTATTTGTTAATATATTTGCCTTTATTTTACCTGCTTTAATCTTACGAAGCTATGAGATGCCCAAGGCCCAGCTTCAGAAATAACCTTGGTTGAGGAGAGGGGACAGAACTCCTACTGACTTCAACAGAGCCAGGATTTCATCCTTGGTCTCAGGATCAGTGGTGCTCAAAAGCGTCACAGAAGTGAATCAAAGAATTATAGGGCCAGATTCTTGTAGCTGAGCATCTGCAACTTCCATGAACTTCAGTTGTGATCATTTGAATACAGGCTTCAGGGCTTTAGCTGATCGTCTGTGGTCAGTAAGAACTTTCTTCCCAGGACGAAGTCCAGCACCGTTAGTTGAGATGCATTATGGTTCTACGCCTTCCTCTGAAAAATGTAGCACTAGCCAGGGAAAGAGACATGACAATAGATTGGATGGAAGGTTGGTTTGTTCTCTGATGTCAGCTCTCAGGCCTTAAGATTTTTAAAACACAAATACACACAAACAAATACATTCCACAGTTTGCTCATGCTGACAACAAATTTTCTTTGTGAACTTTCATGCAGCAGGGATGGGGTTACCCTTGAAATTCTCTCCTCCTTATATTCAATCACTCTTGATACCCATTTTTGCTTGTAAATACCCTATTTGTGGCTGCACTGGTGGATGTATGAGAAGCTTGTTGAGGTTTAAAGTTCATCAGTGGGAGTAGTATCCAAGCCATTCATTAGTTGATAACTACTGAGAAGAATTTATTTGTCGGAATTAAATACAACCGTCCACTATAAATAGATTCTGTCTAGACAGACACCATGTAATAGCAGAGTCAGTATAAAAGGTCTTAAGAGTACCAGCTTCCTGAAATGACAGTGTGTTTAGCATTTAATCTGAGGGAGTTTCCCCAGTGAAATTCATCACTAAATGATAGCAATCAGGAATGGCTTACTATGCATTCTGATATTAGCCACTTTTCCCCTGACTTAAAACATGGTCTGGCAGTTGGCTCACAGCAACCCAGTTAGAGCTAAGTTAGAATGTGCACCATAAAATGGAATGAAAACAGCAAAGGGTTAAAGGAAAATTGGTCTGATTCTCCATTGCAAACAGCAGTGTAAATGCTCTGAAGTCATTGGAGTCACACTGGCATAAAACCAGGGGTAGCATAGTGGAGGATCAATCCCAGTAACACCCTTAGATTGTTTAAATTAAATCATTTCAAATGCCCAATTCACATTTCACTACTGATGCCACTCGTTTGGGCTTTGCATTGCACTCAGCGGGGACAGTGAAATTAGATCAGTCCATCTCACTTTGATTTCTGGTCAGTTACCAGCCCCCTTCTGGTTCTTGTGCACTAGCACAATGCTGCAATGTGTGGGCTGCAAAATACTGAAGAGACATGGTTCCTTTCTTTCTGGAAGAAGGGAAGATTCCTTTCTGAGTCTATGTAGGGAATCCACTCAGCCAAACCTTCCAGAAGAGCTCATTAGAGATCATGGGATTCCAGAGTAAGCTAGAGAAAGCCTAGTGGCTGCTCTAACTTGTGTTGGTGGGTCCAGGCCCACTACTGATTGGGCCCGGGGGCTGTAAGGATGGCTTAAAGCTCCCATTGCTGCCATCTCTACCAGTCTGGCACTGTCCAGTGGGTTTGGCTCAGTGATTATATTTTCTTCCAATTCTCCTTGTATGTGAAGTCATAAGGGTCAAATCCACCCAACACATAAAGTAATGCAATTCCCTTGAATTTGGTCTGCGGACTGGACTGAGTTTCCTTTTGTAATGTTGCATACGTTTGCAGTAAATACTCTCAGCATTATATATTAGAGTGGGGGACTGTATCTTGGAAAGTAGTGACACTGAAAAGGACTTAAGGGTAATGGTAGAAAACCTGTTGAACATGAGCTCCCAGTAAGATGCTGTAGCTGAGATGGCTCACATGATCCTTGGATGTAATAGCAGAGGAATATCAAAGGAGGTGGTATTACCTCTTTATATGGCATTTAGAAGACCATTACTGGAATACTGTTGATTGCTGGTGTCCCTATTTTAAAAAAGATATTGAAAAACTGAAAAGATTCAGAAAAAAGCTGCAAGAATGATTCATGTTCTGGAAAACATGACTTATAATGAGAAACTAAAGAACTTCAATCTATTTAGTTTATCGAAAAGAAGGCTAGGGGGAGACTTGATCATAGTCTACTAATACCAACATGGGGAAGAGATTTCTGATCATTATCAGCTTTTTAATCTAGCAGGAAGAGTTGTAACAAGATTCAATGGTTGCAAGATGAAGCCAGTCAAATTCAGAATACAAATAAGATGCAAATTTTTAACGTTGAGGGTAATTAACCACTGGAACAATGTAAGAAAGATTATGGTGGATTCTCCGTCACTTATCAGAGGGGTAGCCGTGTTAGTCTGAATCTGTAAAAAGCAACAGAGGGTCCTGTGGCACCTTTAAGACTAACAGAAGTATTGGAGCATAAGCTTTTGTGGGTGAATGCCCACTTCATCAGACGCAAGTAATGGAAATTTCCAGAGGCAGGTATAAATCAGTATGGAGATAACAAGGTTAGTTCAATCAGGGAGGGTGAGGTCCTCTGCTAGCAGCTGAGGTGTGAACACCAAGGGAGGAGAAACTGCTTCTGTAGTTGGATAGCCATTCACAGTCTTTGTTTAATCCTTATCTGATGGTGTCAAATTTGCAAATGAACTGGAGCTCAGCAGTTTCTCTTTGGAGTCTGGTCCTGAAGTTTTTTTGCTGTAAGATGGCTACCTTTACATCTGCTATTGTGTGGCCAGGGAGGTTGAAGTGTTCTCCAACAGGTTTTTGTATATTGCCATTCCTGATATCTGACTTGTGTCCATTTATCCTCTTGCATAGTGACTGTCCAGTTTGGCCAATGTACATAGCAGAGGGGCATTGCT
>NW_020664417.1:95671856-95710836 GCF_002925995.2 Terrapene triunguis | reverse complement strand
GAGGTTTGTTGCATGGGTTGGTTCCTGAGTTAGAGTTGTTATGGTGCGGTGCGTGGTTGTTGGTGAGAATATGCTTAAGGTTGGCGGGTTGTCTGTGGGCGAGGACTGGCCTGCCTCCCAAGGTCTGTGAAAGTGAGGGATCATTGTCCAGGATGGGTTGTAGATCACTGATGATGCGTAGGAGAGGTTTAAGCTGAGGACTGTAGGTGATGGCCAGTGGAGTTCTGTTGAACTTGAAGTCTTTAAATGAAGGATGAATATTTTCTAAAGAGATGCATTAGCTCAACTAGATCACCACCAGTTTTAAACCAAACAATCCTCTTTTCTGGAATCCTCCAGAAACACCTTTTACAGCCTCCCCATTCTGGTGGGTTCCCCAGAGTTCATCTTCTAGGTTCCCTGCTTAGCCCTCTGGTTCAGGCCTTTCCTGGGAGCTCCTCTCCACAGGAGTTTCCTAACTCTCTTTGGAGTTCCCTGCTAAGTAAGTTTGGATAATATTTATCAGATCCAGGTGTTTGTTTACTAATCAGTCCCCTGTGGCAGTCAGTTACTGTCAGATGGGACCTTCATAAGGCAGTCAGGGGCAGACTGGGCCCAACTCACCATAAAAGGCAGTCCCAGGACACCCTTCTTCTACAACACCTTGAAAAGAGGGCTTGGTTTTTCCTGGTGACTTCTTATGGTGATATCCTGGGTGTCTGATCCCAACACCTATAGGCTTGATCGTTCTCCCACTGAAGGGAATGGATAATGGAAATTTTTTCACTGATTCAGTGGGAACAGGATCATGTCCTGTGTGGGAGTCATCCCATGGGAATCCTATGATGTTATGATGATCAGAGATATGTAAACGAGTGACATGAAGTTTCTGATTTGGTGTTTCTGGTCTCCAGAAAGTATCTGATTTCAGAACTTCAATGAACTGAGCAAAGCAACATTTCTTTTGCTTGGGAGCCAACACCAAGCCTCCGAACTAATTAATTAGTATGTTTCTAATTAATACCCCAAAGCAATTTTGCAGATTGGATAAATGATGATTCACATGCTGATGACATTCAGTAGCTAACTTGCCAATTATATCAGATATGGAATTATTTTACCACCTTTGTAAATGATACTTCAAGTGGAAATCAACTGACTTTTAATTCTCCAACCAAGGAATGTCTTTTTGAAATGATTGCTGGCTGGTAAATCACCTGTCCAACTCCTTAGCTTGATCCCTGAGTCATCCTGCCAATTTATCTGCACAGCCCCACAAAATCCAGAGAGAGAAACCACATCAGAAGGTGATTTTACACCAATTGCCTGCACAGTGTGTAAATCAAGGCAGAATTTGAACCATTTTCCTTGGGGTGTAATGAAAATCCATTTTTAATTGCAGCTTTTGGTTTGCAGTTAAAAACTGCCAGCATAAAATAAACCTTCCTTAATTCCACAATGGCGCTGCCATTTCTTGTAGAAGTATCACATCCCTAATTTATTCCAGCTACCAGCACCGCCTCGATCCAAAGGGAAAGGTGCTCATGTGTGGTTGTAAGATGACACTCACTTGTTTTTCATCCTTGGACTTTGTGAGTGAATTCAAGGCCTGAGTCTGCTTGCTCTGAAATCAATGGCAAAGCTCCCATTGCTGTCAGCGGCGCTGGATTAGCGTTCACCTGAGTGAAACACCCCAGCAATGGCCTAAGGCAGATAATTTGCAAACGTCCCCACTCAGTACCTTTGCTATTCCACTCATGCCTCCCCCGAGAGCTGTCAATGGAATTCATTTCTGACCTGCACTGTCCCAGCGATTCTAACCCTGCCCCCAGCCACACACACATTTATATACATTTCTACTGGCGTCCGTGAAGACAAGGAATCATATTCTGCTCTCAGTTACACCAGTGTAAAGCCAGAGTAAGTCCACTGACTTCAGTAAGTCCATTGACTTCAGTCCAAATCAGGCCCAAGTAGGATAAGAGGATTTTCTTAATATCCTAACACAAGAGTTCTCAGTCTGTGAAATGGGATTAATGATGCTTACCCATTTTTGTTAGAGTGCTTTGAGATGTTCAGAGGCACAGTGTTGTTTACCACAAAGTATGATTATTAGTTCTGTCATTTGCCTAGGTATTGAAGTCTTGTTCGTTGGTTAAAACTGAGGGAAGGTAACATCTCTTTAATAACACAAAGCCACTCTACACAGCACTTGGTGATAGCAAGTGAAGGTCACCTTATCTGATTGAAACTGCAGGGAGAATTTAGGGAGGCATAACATAATTACCCGAGTTAGAATTTGGCCAGGAAACTGAGGCTAACACACCTGTTCTTACAAGAGATGTCAAACAAAGGTCTGACGCTATCTCTGAAAAATCTTGGATTCGCCTTTTATACTTCCACCAGCATCATGCCACCACCACCGTGCTGGGACATTGGTTTATTATTAACTCAGATGGAACAGCACCACCTATTGAATCATCAATACCTCTTCCTGTAGCACCCCTGTTTTTCTCTGGAGACAGTGGTTTGAGCATTGGCCTACTAAACCCAGGGTTGTGAGTTCAATCCTTGAGGGGGCCACTAAGGGATCTGGGGCAAAATTGGTCCTGCTAGTGAAGCCAGGGGGCTGGACTCGATGACCTTTCAGGGTCCCTTCCAGTTCTGAGATAGGTATATCTCCATCTCCAATCCAAATAGTGATTAGGCTTAAATCTATTTAGCTTGTGAGATTTAGAAGAAAACAGCCAGGAGTGATGCGGATGTAGTAAAAAAGCTTCATCAACTGTGTTAAAAGTAACATGACATTTCTATTTTGGATTCAAAGATAGTATTAAAAACCCCAGAAGGATAATAATGATACACAAAAGAATCCATAAGAAAACAGCCATGCAATGAACAAACAAACAAACAACTCTTCATTACACAAGGATTTCCTGCACATCAGCTGTAAACATAAAGGAATGACTATGACCTAAATGTCCCAATGATCATTCCAGGATGCTGGAATTTACAACTTTGTTCAAAGAAACAGTCAAGTAATGTTGACTTTGTGAGTGGATTCAGGGTCTCATTCTTTTAGCTCTGAAGTCAATGGCAAAACTTCTGTTGACATCAATGGTGTCATAGATTTTAAGGACAGAAGAAACCTTTATCGTTCATCATTTAATCTGATCTGCATAACCACTCCACTCCGCTGATGTGACCTCACATGTAGAGTACGGGTGAGGTTATGCCAGCAGGGGCAGAGTGACGTGCTCTTCAAAATGACAACCCCTGTCCGATACCAGGCAAAACCACATCTGCTTTTGTCTCAGTGCTGGAGGAGGGACAAACCACCCAAAAAGAGGATTGTTTGGTTTAAAACTGGACGAATGGCCTGCTTGTGCCCATCTGCAAGGAAGCGTACCAGGTCAGCCTGAAATGGTGACATAGGGGTACTGAAGGCTGAATATCAGTAGAAAACATCTTGTTGGTGAGATTATTATGTGGTTCCCTGAAATTATTATTACTGTTATTGGTTAAGTAATTATTGATTTTATTTATATAGAAACTTAAAATGTGCTGGAATAGTCTCCCTAGGGAATGGGTGAGAACCCCATAACTTATGGCATTTAAAATGAAAAAAATTCTGGAGGATACACTGGAAACAATGCTTTTTCAGAGAAGAGCATGTGTGCAAACTATATGACTTCATGGGTCTTTTCCCATGGCAAATGTGGTACTCTCATTAAGACTGAGCTATGGTCTGGAGCTATGGTCAAACAAAGGAATTCTGGGGATTCAGGGTCTCTGAAGAGATTCCTAGCTATTTACAACCCAACTGAAGTTAATGACAATACTCCTGTTGACTGAATCATGGACAGCACTGGACTTGTAGTTTGTAAAATGCTTTGAGATGCTTTCATAGATTCATAGATTCATAGATTCTAGGACTGGAAGGGACCTCGAGAGGTCATCGAGTCCAGTCCCCTGCCCGCATGGCAGGACCAAATACTGTCTAGACCATCCCTGATAGACATTTATCTAACCTACTCTTAAATATCTCCAGAGATGGAGATTCCACAACCTCCCTAGGCAATTTATTCCAGTGTTTAACCACCCTGACAGTTAGGAACTTTTTCCTAATGTCCAACCTAGACCTCCCTTGCTGCAGTTTAAGCCCATTGCTTCTTGTTCTATCCTCAGAGGCTAAGATGAACAAGTTTTCTCCCTCCTTCTTATGACACCCTTTTAGATACCTGAAAACTGCTATCATGTCCCCTCTCAGTCTTCTCTTTTCCAAACTAAACAAACCCAATTCTTTCAGCCTTGCTTCATAGGTCATGTTCTCAAGACCTTTAATCATTCTTGTTGCTCTTCTCTGGACCCTTTCCAATTTCTCCACATCTTTCTTGAAATGCGGTGCCCAGAACTGGACACAATACTCCAGCTGAGGCCTAACCAGAGCAGAGTAGAGCGGAAGAATGACTTCTCGTGTCTTGCTCACAACACACCTGTTAATACATCCCAGAATCACGTTTGCTTTTTTTGCAACAGCATCACACTGTTGACTCATATTTAGCTTGTGGTCCACTATAACCCCTAGATCCCTTTCTGCCGTACTCCTTCCTAGACAGTCTCTTCCCATTCTGTATGTGTGAAACTGATTTTTTCTTCCTAAGTGGAGCACTTTGCATTTGTCTTTGTTAAACTTCATCCTGTTTAACTCAGACCATTTCTCCAATTTGTCCAGATCATTTTGAATTATGACCCTGTTCTCCAAAGCAGTTGCAATCCCTCCCAGTTTGGTATCATCCGCAAACTTAATAATCGTACTTTCTATACCAATATCTAAGTCGTTAATGAAGATATTGATCAGAGCCAGTCCCAAAACAGACCCCTGCGGAACCCCACTCGTTATGCCTTTCCAGCAGGATTGGGAACCGTTAATAACAACTCTCTGAGTACGGTTATCCAGCCAGTTATGCACCCACCTTATAGTAGCCCCATCTAAATTGTATTTGCCTAGTTTGTCGATAAGAATATCATGCGAGACCGTATCAAATGCCTTACTAAAGTCTAGGTATACCACATCCACAGCTTCTCCCTTATCCACAAGACTCGTTATCCTATCGAAGAAAGCTATCAGATTGGTTTGACATGATTTGTTCTTTACAAATCCATGCTGGCTGTTCCCTATCACCTTACCACCTTCCAAGTGTTTGCAGATGATTTCCTTAATTACTTGCTCCATTATCTTCCCTGGCACAGAAGTTAAACTAACTGGTCTGTAGTTTCCTGGGTTGTTTTTATTTCCCTTTTTATAGATGGGCACTATATTTGCCCTTTTCCAGTCTTCTGGAATCTCTCCCGTCTCCCATGATTTTCCAAAGATAATAGCTAGAGGCTCAGATACCTCCTCTATTAGCTCCTTGAGTATTCTAGGATGCATTTCATCAGGCCCTGGTGACTTGCAGGCATCTAACTTTTCTAAGTGATTTTTAACTTGTTCTTTTTTTATTTTATCTGCTAAACCTACCCCCTTCCCATTAGCATTCACTAGGTTAGGCATTCCTTCAGACTTCTTGGTGAAGACCGAAACAAAGAAGTCATTAAGCATCTCTGCCATTTCCAAGTTTCCTGTTACTGTTTCTCCCTCTTCACTAAGCAGTGGGCCTACCCTGTCTTTGGTCTTCCTCTTGCTTCTAATGTATTGATAAAAAGTCTTCTTGTTCCCCTTTATTCCCTTAGCTAGTTTGAGCTCATTTTGTGCCTTTGCCTTTCTAATCTTGCCCCTGCATTCCTGTGTTGTTTGCCTATATTCATCCTTTGTAATCTGTCCTAGTTTCCATTTTTTATATGACTCCTTTTTATTTTTTAGATCATGCAAGATCTCGTGGTTAAGCCAAGGTGGTCTTTTGCCACATTTTCTATCTTTCCTAACCAGCGGAATAGCTTGCTTTTGGGCCCTTAATAGTGTCCCTTTGAAAAACTGCCAACTCTCCTCAGTTGTTTTTCCCCTCAGTCTTGATTCCCATGGGATCTTACCTATCAGCTCTCTGAGCTTACCAAAATCCGCCTTCCTGAAATCCATTGTCTCTATTTTGCTGTTCTCCCTTCTACCCTTCCTTAGAATTGCAAACTCTATGATTTCATGATCACTTTCACCCAAGCTGCCTTCTACTTTCAAATTCTCAACGAGTTCCTCCCTATTTGTTAAAATCAAGTCTAGAACAGCTTCACCCCTAGTAGCTTTTTCAACCTTCTGAAATAAAAAGTTGTCTGCAATGCAGTCCAAGAATTTGTTGGATAGTCTGTGCCCCGCTGTGGTATTTTCCCAACATATATCCGGATAGTTGAAGTCCCCCATCACCACCAAATCTTGGGCTTTGGATGATTTTGTTAGTTGTTTAAAAAAAGCCTCATCCACCTCTTCCACCTGGTTAGGTGGCCTGTAGTAGACTCCTAGCATGACATCACTCTTGTTTTTTACCCCTTTTAGCCTAACCCAGAGACTCTCAACTCTTCGGATAAACATAAGAGGCCATAACTCTATTGAAGTCAATGGATAGCTAAGCATCTGTTATTAACAACACTTGCATGTTCTATTTTAGAAGCAAGAAACTTGAAATGGAATGAAAAATAACTCGAAGATGACCTGGGATGAAATCCTGAATGAAATCAATGGGAGTTTTGTCATAGGGTTTCATGGTGCCAGGGTTTCACCCCGATATACCTTACACAATCCTGATTTTATAATGATGCTATGCCAATGACTCTATAGCTGTAATTATTTTTCATGTTAAGCCTGATTTTTACACATCTCTTCCATCAAAAGATCTGCTTTTCACCTGACATTTCTCAAATGCAGAGGCGTTTTTCTGTACAAACTTTGAGAATTAATCAAACAGGGCCTCTTGGGGACTGGAGAGTGTGAAAATGTGAGCATGATAACTTTGGGAAAAAAACTTCTCTCCCTTTTTTTATATAGAATGATTTTTCGAGAAACCTCAAGTGTGTTTTATTTTTGTACCATCAGTGGGAATACTGAAGTGCTGCAGAATATTTTTAGGAAGGCTGGCGGTTAATTTTAGAGTTATCGTAAAAAAAAGAAAAGAAATACTACAGACTCCTGGCAGAGTTTATAAATGTGAATGGTTAACCCTTAAGACCTCAAGGCTAACATAAGCTTTTAAACAGTAAGTCCCTGGCTCCTTTTGGTGCCTTGAAAATATAAACTGATGACTGGGGTTGAATGTTTGGTCTAAATTCTCTGTTGATGTAAAATGGCACGGTCCTTTGAAATAAATTAAGGGTGGGGTGCAAAAGTGGCTTTATTCCAGCTTTCCGTCCCCAGAGCCTGGGAGCTGACCCAACTTCAGACAGAAGCAGAGAGGATATTTCACCTCTGTATTTGGCACAGGTGAGACTACTGCTGGACTTCTGTGTCCAGTTCTGGTGTGCACCATTCAAGAAGGATGTTGATACACTGGAGAGGATACATCAGAGAACAGCCATGAGAATGATTAAAGGAATGTCTTCACGAACAAGGTCAGCTCCCAGACTACTGCACTGGGCAGCACAGTATGGGGAGGAGGTGACCAGCCCTCTGTGAAGAAAGAAGTGGTTCAGGACTATTTAGAAAAGCTGGACGAGCACAAGTCCATGGGGCCGGATGCACTGCATCCGAGGGTGCTAAAGGAGTTGGCAGATGTAACTGCAGAGCCATTGGCCATTATCTTTGAAAACTCACGGTGATCGGGGGAGGTGGATGACTGGAAAAAGGCTAATGTAGTGCCCATCTTTAAAAAAGGGAAGGAGGAGGATCCAGGGAACTACAGGCCAGTCAGACTCACCTCAGTCCCTGGAAAAATAATGGAGCAGGTGAATCAATTTTGAAGAACTTAGAGGAGAGGAAAGTGATCAGGAACAGTCTGCATGGATTCACCAAGGGCAAGTCATGCCTGACTAACCTAATTGCCTTCTATGATGTGATAACTGACTCTGTGGATGAGGGAAAAGCAGTGGATGTGTTATTCCTTGACTTTAGAAAAGCGTTTGATACGGTCTCCCACAGTATTCTTGCCGGCAAGTTAAAGAAGTATGGGCTGGATAAGTGGACTATAAGGTGGATAGAAAGCTGTCTAGATCATCGGGCTCAACGGCTAGTGATCAATGGCTCCATGTCTAGTTGGCAGCTGGTATCAAGTGGAGTGTCCCAAGGGTCGGTCCTGGGGCCGGTTTTGTTCAGTATCTTCATTAATGACCTGGAGGATGGCGTGGACTGCACCCTCAGCAAGTTTGCAGATGACTCTAAACTGGGAGGAATGGTAGATACACTGGAGGGTGGGGTTAGGATACAGAGAGACCTAGACAAATTAAAGGATTGGGCCAAAAGAAATCTGATGAGGTTCAACAAGGACAAGTGCAGAGTACTGCACTTAGGATGGAAGAATCCCAGGCACTGCTACAGACTAGGGACCGATTGGCTAGGCAGCAGTTCTGCAAAAAAGGACCTAGGGGTTACAGTGGACGAGAAGCTGGATATGAGTGGACAGTGTGCCCTTGTTGTCAAGAAGGCTAATGGCATTTTGGGCTGTATAAGTAGGAGCATTGCCAGCAGATCGAGGGATGAGATCCTTCCCCTCTATTTGGCATTGGTGAGGCCTCATCTGGAGTACTGTGTCCAGTTTTGGGCCCCACATTACAAGAAGGATGTGGAAAAATTGGAAAGAGTCCAGCGGAGGGGAACAAAAATAATTAGGGGGTGGAGCACATGATTTATGAGGAGAGGCTGAAGGAACTGGGATTATTTAGTCTGCAGAAGAGAAGAATGAGGGGGGATTTGATAGATGCTTTCAACTACCAGAAAGGGAGTTCTAAAGAGGATGGATCTAGACTGTTCTCAGTGGTACCAGATGACAGAACAAGGAGTAATGGTCTCAAGTTGCAGTGGGGGAGGTTTAGGTTGGATATTAGGAAAAACTTTTTCACTAGGAGGGTGGTGAAGCAATGGAATGGGTTACCTAGGGAGGTGGTGGAATCTCCTTCTTAGAGGTTTTTAAAGTCAGGCTTGACTAAGCCCTGGCTGGGATGATTTAGTTGGGGATTGGTCCTGCTTTGAGCAAGGGGTTGGACTAGATGACCTCCTGAGGTCCCTTTCAACCCTGATATTCTATGATTCAAAAAAATGCCTTTTAGTGATAGACTCAAGGAGCTCAATCTATTTAGCTTAACAAAGAAAAAGTTGAAGGGTGATTTGATTACAGTATATAAGTATCTACATAGGGAACAAATATTTAATAATGGGCTCTTCAATCTAGCAGAGAACTGTATAACACGGTCCAGTGGCTGGAAGTTGAAGGTAGACAAATTCAGACTGGAAAATAAGGCATACATTTTTCACAGTGAGAGTAATTAATTAGCCATAGGAACAAGTTGCCAAGGGGTCGTGGCGGATTCTCCATCACTGACAATTTTAAAATCATGATGGGATGTTTTTCTGAAAAATATGCTCTAGGAATTATTTTGGGAGCAGTTCTCTGGCCTGTGTTATACAGGAGGTCAGATCAGATGATCACAATGGTCCCTTCAAGTGTCTAATAAAAGTGAGATGTGGTAATGATGCTTTGGACATTAGTGGTGATGATCACATCTCTTTAACTCTTCGGCTGTCATTCACAATGTCTGTGGATGAGGATTTCTGAGCTATTTTCATAAGCGCAGTCATTCATCACCAATGATGTGGTTATTTTAATTGGAGAGAATGATACACATGACAATCCAGGGCAGCACGTCTTCTACAAACTGTTAGCAAACCCAAGTGCTGATTGCGAGAGTATCTCACTCCAAACCACAGGCCAATTCCAGTATTTGAAAACATAGCTCGCCCCCCTGTCAAATGTCAGTCCTTGGGGATTTCCGGTGCAATGGGTGCTCTCTCTTCCTGAAAAACAGACACCTTTGTCTCGAGAATTCATCTCCAGCCCCACCCTTCAAGAGGAGACTGCAGCAGTTCGGAGTCATTCGCGTGCCAGGGCCCTCCATTCACAGTACTGATTTCCCTGACATCGCAGAAAATGGCAGAGGCTTTAAAATCTTCCCATATTCTATAGCTTCTTAATCACAAATTTTCCCTGGCCAAATCCTACAACTGACTATGGGCTGGAGAAAGTGGTAAAAGACCCCTCATGATGGGGGGAGGAATAGCTCAGTGGTTTGACCATTGGCCTGCTACACGCAGGGTTGTGAGCTCAATCCTTGAGGGGGCCATTTAGGGATCTGGGGCAAAAATCTGTCTGGGGATTGGTCCTGCTTTAAGCAGGGGGTTAGACTAGATGATCTCCTGAGGTCCCTTCCAACCCTGATATTCTATGAGTCAATTACAGGACAAAATGTCTGAGAGTCATCTGAAGACAAGGACGTTGTGCAAATGCCTTTTTGCCATAGACCAGGCTTCAAATAACTAAGTTTGGGTCTGAACAGAAAGGTTAGAGAAAATGACAAAGCAACCCAGCCCACTGTGACTTTCCCGTGAGGCACAGCAGGTGAAAGGGGGTTGAAAAGGCCTGCTGTATAATTAGAGTCTCAAAGAGAATTTTTAAAAAAGGAAAGGAGGAGAATTTATACATATAAAACCTCCCATGTGAGAAGACAAACCTCAAGAAAGGAAGCGCTTTTGGCCGTGAATAAGGAGCCACGAATGGAGCTGTAGAAATACAGTCCTCTGACCGCCGGTGGGTTGCAGGAAGCATTACAAGGGATAAAGACGTAACAGGCATGAGGCTCAATTCTGCTCTCATAAAAGTGGGTGCAAAGTCATTTCTGAAAGAGAGGAGAATCTGTCCCAATATCAATGAGGATTCATGACGAGAGAGATACAAAGGTTAGAGGGGGGTCTCTTCTGCTGAATCTTCAACTTTTTCTCTCCAGCTCCTGCCTCT
Organism: Terrapene triunguis; assembly: GCF_002925995.2. NCBI lineage: Eukaryota > Metazoa > Chordata > Testudines > Emydidae > Terrapene > Terrapene triunguis. Next base: position 95,699,932 of record NW_020664417.1, on the reverse strand, counting down.
CTTTCCCCTCTCCAACCTCTCATTCACATTTACCCTTCTCCACTTCTCTTCCATCCTCACCCCTTCCCTGTGTTGGGAGCAGGGAGAGAACAGACCCAGACCCTATGGGTGGGATTTCCTAAAGCCCTTAGTGTTGGCTTATCTCAGCTGATATTGACGTCAACAGGAATTTTACCATTTTTAGGCCAACACTGAGCACTGTTGGAAATCCCATCCCATGTGCTTTAGCCAAGACCTAGAAAATGTCCTCCCACTCATAAGTCCTTTGCTTTATTAAGATCATTCCCTTCAACAGATCCCGTCCTCTCTAGGACCTGGAAGACTATGAATGATGGGTCTGATTCTCATTTGCCCCAGACTTGGTGTGAACGAGAATGAGTTGAACTGAACTCCACGCTCCTTTTGCTATTCATCTTTTCCCATCTGTCTTTGACCACCTGCCATTTCCACCTGGCTTTTATGCAGCAGGTGGCAGGGTTTTTTTCCCCCCAAATCTTCTTGACCCAGAACGTAAACTGGAAGATTAAGCATGTAAGTGAGTTAAGGACAAAGAAAACCACTCGTTTGGTTTTAACTCAATGCTTGGAGAAAAGACGCACCAAACTAAGCATGTAGGCTGCATCAAAGCCATTTAAAAGGCAACATGAGAGAGGATATGAGGACACTCCTTTAACCTTCCTTCAAATACACTGGATTTGATGAAACTTTTGGAGGGCCAGGAATAAAAACCACAAATAGCCCAGTTTTCAGTGGACAAAAGTTCACCTGGCAAGAAATTCCTGGTAGCTTCAACAGAGTGTCTTAGGGACACATGGGCATGGCGAGTGATACACTCTTTCACTTCTGTAGTTGGTCCCTCAAAGTCAGGACCCCATTGCTAGGGAAGACGGGGAAGTTTCCACTACTGCTGCCCATGCTATAAGAGATTGGTGGATGGAAACATGTTAGCATGGCATCTTTCGTAAGCTATCTATCTAGATAGCTAAAGTACTTATGTGGCACCCACTACAATTGTTATAATATATGGAGATGTACCTATCTCTTAGAACTGGAAGTGACCTTGAAAGGTAATTGAGTCCAGTCCTCTGCTTTCGCTAGCAGAACCAAGTACTGTCCCTAAGAGATTTTTTTTGCCTCAGATCCCTAAATGGGCCCCTCAAGGATTGAACTCACAACTGGGGGTTTAGGAGGCCAGTGCTCAAACCACTGAGCTATTCCTCCCCCCGGTTACATATGCTAACAGCACCTCTGTTAGGTACTGCAGTGCTATCATCCCCATTGTACAGATGGAGAACTGAGGCACAGAGAAGCTAACTGATTTGTTAGCCACACAGAAAGTCTGGGGCAGAGCAGGGAATTGAGCCCAGCTCCCTCAAGTCTTAGGCTAATGTCCTAGCCACTTGGCCACCCTCGGTCTCTCGTTGTTAGGATATATGGATGTGACTCATTTCATAAACACACCCTCTTCCAAGACCCTTTGGATAGCTTGGAACTCAGAGCAAACTCTAGTCCCCAGATATGTCAATGATACATATATGTAAGTTGGAGGAAGTTTATGGGACAAGTGACATATAATGATCACTATTAAAGCAGAAAGCAATGGGATTAAATTTAAAAGGTTATTTTCCATGACATTATTATTCAGCTGTAACACCTTTCGCTGGCAGAGGTATTGATTAGTCAGAAGCAGAGGTTTCAATATGCTCTGTGCTCTGTATAATGACAATAAGCTGATTACATCTCAGATGTTTGGCATAATTAAACTAGCCCAAGGCTGTGGGGTGTTCTGCAGTATACATACATGATAGCTTGGGCTGGGTTTGATTTTGGTTTTCAGTCTGAAAAAGGTGTACTCCCTGCAAGGGTCCAGGGTGTAGATTATTGCAAAGTAGAGATCAGGTACAGGAGAATCTACAAAGTAGGCTGTGAGCCCAATTCGTCGTGTGAGTCCGGTGATGTGAATGGAGTCACACCAGGGATGAATTTGGTCTCATAATCTATGTGAATTGTAAAGAAGTCGAAGATGGCGTAACTTTAATCATTTTCCAGTGCAATTTTGTGCATTAGCCTGGCCTAATTTAGACTCCTTAGGCCGCATCTGGCCATTTCTAAAAAGAGCCAGCGGGTGACGTCAATGGGAGTTTTTCTGCATGGCTTTTCCCCATCGAAATTTTGACCAAGAGAAAAGCTGATCTAGAGATCCAGGACAGTGGTCCCTGGGAATTTCGCTTCCAGCATCCTTAGGAGGGAGCAGGCTACTGAGTTCTAGACGCCCTTCCATGAAATCAAAGGCCAAAGGGAGGAAAGAGCCATTATATAATGTATAAACAGAACCATGTCCATTTGAGATGCAAACCACCTGTTAAGTGATCTAATAATCCATCTCCCCTGGTCAGTGCAAGATTGTTTTCTCTATTATAGTCTCCAGTGCCTTAGAGGGGAAAGGAGTGTGACCATTTCAGCTTTGCATTCAATTGGCACAAATGTGAGTGATGGTGGAGAATGACGTGCAAGACAATGGAGAATAAGGCCCATTATCTGCGCTGGTCTAGTGCTGCTTTAAAGCATGTGAGTTGTGGACTCTTGCCACTTCTTTAGAAACTCTGTAACTTCTGTTTCTTTCACAGAGTGACTGTGACTCGGAAAGGTGTTTTGATGAGCTCAACAACGTGTTTAATACAGAGCTTTTGGCAGAAAAGGGCAAGCAATTTTTTTTTACTGTATAAAGAGCATGGCTTGTTAACCACTATAATAAAATAATCATCGTCACCATGTCTCATGAAATTTACTACCGCCCTCTTCACACCCAAAGCACTTTACAGACTATACAAAAAGATCACTTCCTCTAGAACTGGAAGGAAATCTGATGATTTAACCACAAAAAATGGGTGACTACTGTTTTGTCTGATCACAGTTCATTTCCATAAATATTCAGCACCATAGAATCATAGAATGTCAGGGTTGGAAGAGACCTCAGAAGGTCATCTAGTCCAACCCCCTGCTCAAAGTGGGACCAAGTCCAACTAAATCATCCCAGCCAGGGCTTTGTCAAGCCGGGTTTTAAAAACCTCTAAGAATGGAGATTCCACCACTTCCCTAGGTGAAATCCACGTTACCCAGGGTTCTTTCAACCCAAAGCTCTTGGTAACTTTTACTCTGTGCGAGGAGGTGTCAGGAAATAAATCAGGGGAGACTCGGCCGTCTGACCGATAGATGGCTGGCACAAACAGGACAACACAAGAGTGCTTTCACTTAAAGTTAAACTTTACTTAGACTCAAGCACTTACACACGTCCGCAACAGGTTAGTAAAACACTCCCAACCCTTGATAATTACGAAAGCTGAGTGTGGCTCTCGAGTGGCACAGTGACAGCCCGTCTGCCGGTGGGGAACACAAGATGCATCCAGAGGGAGAGGCCAGTCCCGAAGAATCCCGCCTATCTCAAGCTTTTCCTCCTTATTTATACATTAGTAATACAATGACAGGTCCCTTAAAGAAAACTTGTCAAGTAAGCAGTTTCAAGCAAGAGGCTCCTTCTGATTATTGATTAACCAGGTGTGGGTTTTTCCAGAGTCTCCAGCTCTGAGACCCCAATAGACATTCCTGCTCTTTTAAAATGCATGTATCAGCAACTTCAACACAGTTCTTATCAGGAAGGACGCGGGGTCAAGCTGCCCCTCCCATGGCATCCCAAAATCCCCTCCCCTCCTGCCTTGGTCAAGCTGAGACTTGCTTTTAACAGCTTGCTGACTAGGCTGTCTTTAACAATAAGCCATAGTGGTTTCAGGTACTTTACTGGTTTGCCAAAGTCTCCCCGTACACATAGATAATGTTAGAAGGGACCACTATGGTCATCTACGGGACCCCTTGCATAACACAGGCCACGAACCTTATCCAGTGATTCCTGCATCATGGCCATAGTTTCTGAGTTGAGTTAGAGCATAGTTTTTAGACAGGCATCCAGACTTGGCTAAGGACCTCACTGATAAAAATCTGCACCTTCCTTCTTGACCGAATTTGTTTAGCTTCAGCTTCCAGCCATTGGCTCTCATTCTTCCTCTTTCTAATAGATCGAAGAGCTGATTACTATCAGAAACCCCTTCTACTTGTAGACTGATCAAGTCACCTTTTTAGCTTTCTCCTGCATAAACTAAATAGATTGCGCTTTGTTAGTCTCTCACTACAGGCCTGTTTTTCAGAATTTGAATCAGTTTTGCAGCTCTTTTCTGAACACTTTCCAACTTCTTTTCTAAAGTCAACACAGTGCTCCAGTAATGGTCTCACTAATGAGATATACAACGTTAATACCAGTTGTTAGAGGGCTTAATTCCTTCACCCTTCCACTTCCCAGGGCCTTCTCGCATGAACAGAGAGCAACAATACCCGAAGTCTGAAGGTGCAAACAATTTGATGTTTGTTGGGGTGAACTTCCAGCAAGCTTAAATCCAAGTTTCTTTTTCCTTATTTTTGAATCCCAACTTACTTCCTGTTTGCCCCTAATTTATATAGTAATAGTCTCAGCTATACCTTAACCAATCATTTTACTGAAATTTACCTAGCCAATCCAAACATATTGTAACATGATTAGCTAACCAGTTATAACCCACCATCTTAATTAGTTTACCCCCAGCAAAATTATACAGCAGACAGAAACAATCACAGAACCAGACAGGAACCATGCAAATAAACAACAGCAACGTGGGAACTATAATGACAAAACAATACAGAAGCGAGGATTTCCCAACTACATCTATAAAGACATAAGGGTTTTCCAACTATGTCTATTGATAAGTGAGTTCTTACCAAACAGAAAACCATCAAACTAAATTTCCTTTTACATCTTCTAGGCTCTTCCCTTTATCTGGAAGTGATAGTTCAGATCACGTTCCTAACAATCCCAGATTGCCTTATTTCAATATGACTGGTTTGAAATGTGTGAGGACGTGAGCATATGCTTTCCAGCTTATGGCTACATCCACCAGTTCCTTACTCTTACTTGATATTTGCTTGCCTTCTCAACTATAGCTTTGTGCTGGGAGATTATGTTCCACTGGCTAGCTACTGTTACCCCAAAGTCCTTTTTCAGAGTCACTGCCTTTCAGCACACAGCCCTGCATCTTGTAAGTGTGACCGACATTCTCTGTTCCTATTTGTACCACCTTGCATTTGGCTGCATTAAAATGCATGTCATTCAAGGGAACCCACGTGAACCAGATCAGTCTGTATGACTGACCTGTCCCCATCGTTATTACTACACCACCAAAACGTGTGTCATCTGCAAATTTTACCGGCAATGATTTTATGTTTTTTTCCACAAGTTTATGAGCAACAATGTTTTCTACACTAGCTAATATTAAGCAAATATGTATTGAACGAGGGTGGCATTCACACCTGTATAGAGGGCCAGGGCTAGATCTATGCACTATTTAAGTCCTATTTAAGCCCTTGAGACATAAATGGTATGTAGGCCTTGGCTGGCTTTCTGCATGGGTCTGAATTTCCCCTGGAGAGTAAGTTTGGAATAGAATTGTTTGAAAAACAGGAAGATGGTTTCACAACAATTTCAAAGTTGTTTCCTGTTCACAGGTTTGAAATGGACCCATTTTTCATTGTGTTCACAATTTTTATTAAAATATCCCTAAGAAAATCACAGAAATTTTTGCAAGCCATGGAAAATGTTCATTATATTGACTTGTTTGTTTGTGAAAAGGTTTGGTTTAGAATAAAAGGTAAATTTTTGACCATTCACTTTCCCGCTGGAAAAACTTTGGCCAGATCTAGTTTTGAATTTGTAATCGTCAACACAAAAATTCGTACGATAAACCTGATTTCAAGAACAGTACTTATGCAACCAAGGAGGGAAAACATAAAACCAAACCAAACCCTAGCAGGACATTCAGAGCAGCTCAGATTTAGAAAATTGAATAATGCCATTGAACTGCTTTTGCCAGGGAGCCATAGACCAAGAATGATTTGGCAAACAAGTCTGTTTAAGATGCTATTTAAGGAACTTATATGCACCCTCATTACGACAGTATCTGAGCACCTCACAATTTTTAATGTGTTTATCCTGCTGTGGCAGAGCAGTGCTATTTTTCTCTATTTTACAGAAGGGGAACTGCGGCACGGAGAGGCTAAGTGACTTGCCAAAGGCAACACAGGAAGTCGGTGGCAGAGCAAGGAGCTGAACTCAGATCTCCCAAGTTGCAGGCATGTGCCCTAACTACTGGAACCATTCTACCTCACAAGGGAAAAATCCCTGCCCCCTGACTCAGGTGAGTAAGGACTATTATTCATGTGATTAGAGGTGAGCAGAGTTCGGCTCTAGACTAGAATCAGAATGTAGGCTGAGTCCTGCAAACACTGTTGCAAAGGGGTAACACTCCCTCATGCCCGCAGTCTCCTGGAAGCCAGCAGGATGGCTTGCATGGGGAAGCTTACTCACACTGCATGTTTGCAGGATTGAGCCCTGTCCTGCACCACTGACAGGTACGGGAACTATGGGTGCGGGGGGTTCTGCTTCTGGCCCTGCGCCTGCCTCCAGCTGTGGCCCCAGCCTTGGCCCCGTTATTCCTGTCCGGGTCCCCCCGTCCCGGAGACACGGCCTCGCTCCGGGCCCCAGCTCTAGGGTGGGTGCAGACAGCACCCCCACTAGTAAAAGTGTGCCAGCACCACTGACCACTGGGAGCTTTGCCAGGGACTTCAGAGCACGCAGAATCAGGCTGTCCATGCCGCTGTAAACTGTACAAAAACATTTCCACGTGAAAACTCATCTAGACGTGAGTTCAAAGCTCTGCTTTCCCACCCATGGCAACGAAGGCGACCACAAAGCCCTGCAGCGTTTAGATATGATCGACTCTAGTCCAGGATGGGCTAAGTGAAGGAGACAGTGATTTTGTCAGGTGATTTTTGAATCTATCCATAAATTCCTTTCTCAGTTTAGGACTCGATCCAGCTCCCACAGAAGTTAATGGTAAAATTCCCATTGACTTAAATGGTTCAGGATTAGGCCTCTAGCTTCTTAAACATTCTTTTAAAAAAATGTCTTTGATAACTCATGAAACGAGGGGCCGCATTTGCAGTGAGACACATACAGTCAGTCCCCTGCATCTGCACGTAGCCCCATTGATTCCACATTGCACAGCATCACTGTGATCAGATAGGACATCAGTGAACATATGAGATAGAGAATGCATTTCATAGCCCCCTCCCATATGAGACTGACCTGCCCCTTAAGCGTGAATCCAGGCTGTCACGTCCCCACTGAGCAGAGCTGGGAGGCAGTCACTGAGGTCATCAACTACGACCTCATTTACAATTCTATAAACAAGGGCCAGGCCTGAAATTGGATTGGTCGGTGCTGCGGAATGCAAATCACCGGTGTGATGTGCTCTCGTTTTTACGAGCTGCTGCTGCTGGTAATTTCTGAGTGACCTTCTAGGCCAGTCGGAGCTAAAGCCACGTTCCCATAGGCCACTGTTGAGGTAATAACACCACAGTAGCTACGTCACTGTCTTATCTTAGATTCGATTACGAACGCCTCAGGACAGAGAGCACGTCTTTCTGTATGCGTTTACAGTACCTAGCAACATGGAGCCCTGATACAGATTGGGGCCACAGGTCGCCACTGCTATACAGATAAGTAACAATAAATAATAACATCCTGTGTCCCTCACCATAGTATCTGAGCATGAGTGCCACAGCGCTGCAGCTGTTGTTTCTGCTGCAATGATTCATTCTTGTTGGATCACGTCCAAATGTGTTGTTTTTTTTTACCGGGAAAACGAATTCTGAACGCATCACAACATTTTCAATGGGAGATTTACACTGTGCTTTTGACATGGCAAGATTACTTTTGCAAGGCCTTTGGAATGGCCTAGGTGGGAAGTGATGCATTGATTTAATAATGGTTTGACTTTTCTGAGAGCTGTTGCATTGTCCACTGTAAGACTGAAGCAATCTGGGTCATTACAGCTAAATGCAAATGAAATCTCGGAATGATTTAGATGTGCCAAACCTGCATTGCAAAGGCTAATAATGCAGGGACATGTTAATTTGTGTCTCTGTCTGGGTGTCTGGAGAGGAGATTATATATGGATTTTTATGTTTTAATAAAAGTATTTTTACATCATCTCCTTCCAAATGATGAACTAGCCACACAGACTAGATTTTTGAGCACTTCCTTTAAGGATATACTGAGAATTCTAGCTAGTCTGTAACTGCACTGTGAACTTTCGCTATTGGATCTCCTGCTGTAATGCAACCGAACCTTATTCCTTTCCCTTACATTTGGTGTAAGCGGATGTCGTGCTGATGAGAGGTGATGGACTGATGGCCCTGCAGACACAAGTTCTCTATTTCTTCACAGGGACAGCATCAGAAACAGCTCTATGGCTTTCCCTACATTCCCTTGCCAATCTGCTTCAGCTTTGATAAGAAGACAACCACATCTAGGGACAAGAAGGTAGCTCAACACAATGTCTCACTTAGCCCTTAGCTTGATGAGGGCTCTCTGTACAGGGGTGAATTTCACTCAGGGAGAATTTCTAGTTTTTAAGGCCAGAAGGCACCATTTATGACCACGTAGTCTAATCTCCTACATAACACAGCCCATAGATGTCACCCAGTGGTTATTGCACCTTGCCCGACCTCTTGCAGCTGAACAAGAGCGCATCTTACAGAAATACAGTCTTGATCTAAGGAACCCCAAGTAATGGAGAACTTATCACATCCCTTGGTCATTTTTTCTGGGGGTTAATTATCCCCCACTGTTCACTTGAACACGCAGCCCAGGACTCTGGTTGTTATAGGTGAAGTGATGCCTATAGTTAAGGATGCTTCACCCTTTCCATTGTAAGAGTCTCTTTTTTGAAAGCTGTCACTGAGTGAATTTGTCATCATTTCAGTTTTAATTCAGCACAGTTAGGATCAGTATGGGGTTGATTTGGGGGAGGGGGGGGAATTTGAAGTAAAAAGAGCTCTGTTTCCAAGAAACTGTTGTTTGGAAAATACATTGTTTCCCCATTATAAAAAAATCCTCGAGATGGGAAATTTTGAGGGTTTACATTTTTATACATTAAATGGGGGAGGGGGAAGGGCGCCGAGGGAGAGGAATGAATTCAGTCTCAACTAAAATCCCTCAGCGTTCCATGGGGTAAAGAGCTGTGCGCACACACCTCCATTAAATTCCATGCCCCCTACAGATGCCAGGAGGGAGAAAGGAGAGGGGTACAAAGGGGAGTTTGTGCAGGGGGAAGACAGTGGGAAGTGATGAGGGGTCCACAAGACCGCTGACCACTTCCTTATGTGGCTGGCAGTAAATTTCTAATGTGAGGCAAAGGGAAGTTACCCTGAAGCCAAGCTGCTGGCTGCTCCAAGAACAACTCTCTGTCCCAGACCCAGACCCAGCATTTCCCTGACCCCCTCTCCTGCCCTGCCTCTGGTAGCCTGGCTGGCTACTGGAGAGCCTGGGTTTCTAGGATCAGAGGCCCAGGGATCTGGGAAAACTGGGCTGCAGGAGGCAGGGGAGGAGGGGGGTTGGGGAGGTGCTGTGTCTAGGTCAGGGAAGAGGGATGCCCTGGGGCAGCAAGGGGCAGGGGAAGAGGGGGGTTGAGGAAGACAGTCCCAATCCCTCTGCCCCATACCCATCTACATGTGCTAATCTTCTGTCCTGTATTCACCCTTTGTAGCCCCTTGATGGCTACTAGATACATTTTGTGGAGGCTGCTGGGGTTAAAAAACAACAACAACAAAGAACAATTATTCTGTGTTGTATGGTCCCCAAGGAAACTCAGGCAACTTACTGTGTGCCAATAAACACAACAAAAGATAGTTGTGTAATAACATTAATGCACACTCTGTGCTCTGTGACTGCCAAAGAGATTCTGTGAACACAGGTGGGTGGGAGCAGCCCATGGCAGAACAGCATGAGAGACATTTGTGCGGCCCTTACAAAATTATTGAACTATGCGATTGCGTTGAGGACACTCATGCTTGGCTGGAGGTCTGGAAAGCTAAATAGTCAGCTCTTGATAAGTAGACTGTAATGCAATGTTTTGTGCTCTGACTCTGGGGTGGCCGAGTTTGCCTTCCTCAGACCAAAAGGTGAAGACCTGTTATGGCAAGATCTGTCCTTCTGAGCATTTCTCATGAGAGGAGAGGGGAATAAATTGGCATGAGTATCAAAGAACACCTGAATGGTGTTTTGATCTTCTTTTATATGATAGCATCTGGAATGAGGAAGATAATTAAATACACCCACATATTTTTATTGTGTCCCTACAGACCTTAGCAGTAGCACATACATAACAGAAGGAATTAAAGCCCTTAGACAATACAGGCCAAGAAACAGACAGTATTTTTTTTATTAGTTGTTGCTGAGTTGTGGGAACTGTAGCCATAAAACGGAGGTTGTCTCCAAAGAAACCAACAGCATAAAGGCCAACAGCTCCATTTAACTAAAATCGACAAGCCTTTTAAATTTAGATCTTGCCAGGGCCGGCTCTGGCTTTTTTGCCGCCCCAGGCAAAAAAGCCTCCGGCCGCCCCCCCCCGGGGGGAGGGCGGCGGAGGGGAGGGCGGCCAGAGCGCCGGGGGCAGGGCGGCGAGCCCTGGCGGGGGCTCAGCTCTCCCCCCGGCGGCCAGAGCGCCGGGGGCAGGGCGGCGAGAGGGCGGCGAGCCCCGGCTGGGGCTCGGCTCTCCCCCCAGCGGCCAGAGCGCCGGGGGGAGGGCGGCGAGCCCGGCTGTGGCCCCGCTCTCCCCAGCGGCCGGAGCACCGCGCCGCCCCCCTCCAGGTGCCGTCCCAAGCACCAGCTTGGGTGCCTGGTGCCTGGAGCCGGCCCTGGATCTTGCAAGAATTAATTTGTAGGTGGAACCGATGAAGCACTCAGAAGTTTGGAAATGATTAAGTTAAGGTTGCTTTATGCAACCTTAACTTTGCCCTTTTTGCATGCGTAGTAGGAGTCTGTTTTTTCCATGACCGCGTACTGTTTCTCAAATAATACAATATAATATCAGACTTGTACCATTTTATGCAACTTTATGTAGACCTTCATCCATAATTAGGGACTCTGTTTTTCAGGGTTTATTATTTTCATTATTTGGGGTTATCTTTAGCAATTTTTTAGTTCTGTGTAGATGTCCAAAATTTGCATTTTGGGGGCTTTCACAGTACCTTTAGTGCGCACCAGCAGGGTCTACACAGACAAATTAATGCATGACAGATTATTGTACTTTAGAATAACACCCCTGTAGTCTGCATTTTTGCTCCATGTAGACATGTCCTTAGATACAAGCCAGAGAGCATTGACATTGCCTATGTAAGCAAACTGTACTAGGAAAAGGGGTGAAGTCAACATGGATTGGGAAACCATTTCCAGTGTTTTTCTGGACTTTATTGGATACACACTGATTTCATATCTACCTGTCTGACACAGATATGTTGTAGTGGGAGTGTTTTACTGGGTAAAGCTTAAAATCAGAAACCCTATACATAATATAAAATAATTAATATTCCCAAAGTTCAAAGAAAAAATATTTCATGTTTAATATCTAGGTTTTATCGTTATATTCCACTGCATTTCAGAATGTGTGGGGTTTTTTTTCTTTAGAAATTTAGGGCATAATCCAGCAAAGACTTAGGCACATGCCTAACATTACACACAATGAGTAGCCTCAATGAGGTGTCTCCTATTATGTAAAGTTAAGCTTCTGAAAGTCTTTTCAGGATGAGAGCTTAGAACGTTAACACAGCTTTCTCATTTTCTTTTAAATAAAACAAAAAATCTCATTCATTTCTCCGGGTCAAAATGAATGGAAATGAACTTATTAGGATTTAGTATATGATTCATTTCCTAGACAGAAATTTCTTCTTAATCACGTAGGAATGTCTTTTTCCAGAACTGATGGTATCATGTGATTCAGAACTTTTCTTTTCTTTATAATTTTTAAATTACTTTTTCAAAATACAACAAATATAGCAAAATACCAGATCGATCATAACAATACAGAGTAAATAAAGAGCGCTAGGATACAGGAAAAGGAGGGGAAGCAAAATAGTTATCTTCAGCACCTACATTAATCATAGACCTCTAAAAAGTCAGCCTAAATTGCTTTGAATTTTTCAGGCACTCTTTCTGTGGAATGCCAATCATTCATTAGCTGCAAGGGCAGCCATGTCACTGAGCCAGACATCAATATTGGGTGGGGATCGACCTCTCCATTTTTGCAGGATAAATTTTTTAGTGACCAAAGCTGCACGTTGGAACCACGCTGCCTTGTTACCAGGTAATCTTCAGGTGTCAGGAATATATCCAAGAATGAAATTCAAGGGTGGGGAGCCTTCCAATTTAGCATCCAATATCAAATTGGTCCTTTACCCCACTTCACAACAGAAATTCTTGCTATGGGGCACTCCCAAAACATATGAGCTAATGTAGCATCAAGGGAGTTACACTTCCAGCAGCAGTCAGCATTTATGAGGCCCATTACCATTAGTCTATGTGGGGACGAGTATATTCAAAAAAAGTGTCTTTTGGTGATTAAACCATAGTCTCAGGTCTATAGTTGCTTTTTAAACATTAGCTACAATTGTCTTGCATTGGGTCAGAGAGCGCTGTGTATCCAAATCTCCACTCCAAGCAACTCTTAAATTGTTAGTCTTTGGCAGAGTTTTTTAGGCCATAAAATTGTCTGAGTAAGTCCAGAACGTTTCCTCCAAACTAATAAAAGTTCTGGAGGTTCTGAAGCACCCGATGCAGCCAGTCCAAATACCTTCATAAGCAAGAGCTTTCACTGGAGATATTTCCTTGCTCTGGAGCAGGGTAAGCTAAATTGTTGCTGAAGATCTACAAATGGTTTAAATGTATCATTGTCAATTAGCTGTGACACAGTCATAATTCCAATGTCCATCCAATCCCTCCACATCAAGGTTTTGCTACCGAGTTTAAGGATAGGATTGCTCCATAGGGCCACCTCTACATGGAAGAGTGGATGGGAGCAGAACTTTCTAACCAGGTTTGATCATGCTTGCCTCCCAGCCACTACTGTGGGAGCTCTGGAGCCATCAAATCTATAATAATTTGATCCTACAATGCCTGACAGGGGGAGAGGGTGTACCAATTCTTGTTCAATCAGAACCCAAAGTGGGGTCTGTGGGGTCATATCTAACAGCCACAAAGATGGTTGGCTTAACAGAAAGGAGATAGGATCATTTTCCAAGTTGGGAAAATGAAATCCTCCCAGTGATAGGGGGAATAGTAATATGTTCAGAGTCAGGTAAGGTTTCTTACCCGAGCCCCAAAGAAATGCTCTGAAAATATTATTGAATTTCTCAAAATAAGTTTGAGGCATAGAAATAGGGAGACCCCTCAGGCCATACAAAATGCTGGGAAGAACATTCATGTTCAGAGTATTAATTTTACCCCACAAACTGAGGGTTAACAAATCCATCTCCCCAGATTGTTAGCCACTGGGGCAATAATTGTTCTATATTTATACCAGGGATGTCCTGAATATTTTTTGGGAATGAGCATTCCTAAATATTTCATATAAGTCATGCTGGAAGGGCATAACGAGTGGGGTCCTGCAGGGATTGGTTCTGTTCAATATCTTCATCAATGATTTAGATAATGGCATAGAGAGTACACTTACAATGTTTGTGGATGATACCAAGCTGGGAGGGGTTGCAAGTGCTTTGGAGGATAAGATTAAAATTCAAAATGATCTGGACAAACTGGAGAAATGGTCTGAAGTAAATAGGATGAAATGCAATAAGGACAAATGCGAAGTACTCCACTTAGGAAAGAACAATGAGTTGCACACATACAAAATGGGAAATGACTGTCTAGGAAGGAGTACTGCAGAAAGGGGGGTGGGGGTCATAGTGGATCACAAGCTAAATATGAGTCAACAGTGTAACAGTGTTGCAAAAAAAAAATGAACATCATTCTGGGATGTATTAGTAGGAGTGTTGTAAACAAGACACGAGAAGTAATTCTTCCGCTCTACTCCAGACTGATTAGGCCTCAACTGGAGTATTGTATCCAGTTCTGGATGCCACATTTCAGGAAAGATGTGGACAAATTGGAGAAAGTCCAGAGAAGAACAACAAAAATTATTAAAGGTCTAGAAAACATGACTTATGAGGGAAGACTGAAAAAATTGGGTTTGTTTAGTCTGGAGAAGAGAAGACTGAGAGGGGACATGGTAACAGTTTTCATGTACATAAAAAGTTGTTATAAGGAGGAGGGAGAAAAATTGTTCTTCTTAACCTGTGAGGATAGGACAAGAAGCAATAGTCTTAAATTGCAGCAAGGGCGGTTTAGGTTGGATATTAGGAAAAACTTCTTAATTGTCAGGGTGCTTAAGCACTGGAATAAATTGCCGAGGGAGGTTGTGGAATCTCCATCATTGGAGATTTTTAAGAGCAGGTTAGACAAACACCTGTCAGGGATGGTCTAGCGAATACTTAGTCCTGCCATGAGTGCAAGGGACTGGACTAGATGATCTCCCGAGGTCCCTTCCAGTCTGGCGTCTGATGAAGTGGGCATTCACCCACGAAAGCTTATGCTCCAATACTTCTATTAGTCTTAAAGGTGCCACAGGACCCTCTGTTGCTTTTTACAGATTCAGACTAACACGGCTACCCCTCTGTTACCTTCCAGTCTTATGATGTCCCCGCCCCTACACATAGTCTCTGTCTGTAATTATCACCTAGTCCAAAGTCTTTCTGAGGTTTAGGAATAACTGAAATTGCAACTTCTCTTAGAGGAGGCAGGAGAGTTGGCTCATTCTTGGCCTCATTGACCATATTCAGTAACCTAGGTGATTAAGTTTCAGAGAACATTTTGTATAATTCAATTGGGAACCCATCTGCTCCTTCATTTCTTTTATAGACTGAGTCAGTTTGTGATTTCTAAAGGGCCATCTAAAAGTTCCTTCTGAGAGTCAAGATCTGTGGCAGAGACAGTCAACTAAAACAAGTTATCTAGAGCATCTTTACTGATTCCCTCTTCAGCTAAATATAGTTTTGAATAAAACTGTTGACATTGTTTATTAATGTTGGACTGAGTTGTATATAATTTATTGCTACTATTCTGAATAGCAGCAATCTTATTTCTGTTAGCCTTTTGTTTAAGTCTATGCCAACAGCTTGCCAGCTCTCCCACCAGATTTCTAATAGTTTTGCTTCAAACAGAATAAAGCAAACTCAGCCTTTTGGGACAGAAGTTTGTTGAGTTCATATCTTAGATTGCTGAAGGTTCTGAGTTTCTCTCGGGAGGGGGCAGAAGCAGAGTCTATGTCCGAGGCCTTAATTTCCTTTGCAAGGGCATCTATGTTCTCTCCATTTCTTTGTAAAGAGATGATACAGCCTCTGATGAAGGCTTCAAAGGCTTCCCAAAGTGTGGCAGCTGATGAAGCAGTGGGGGCATTTGTTTTAAAAAAATAACTTCAAACTCCTGCTGGATGGAGTTAACAAATGATGCATCAAACAGCAGAGAGGTATTTAATTTCCACATTTTAGTTGGGGGTGCATACCCTGGGGGCCTAAAAGACATATGTATAAGCACATGGTCAGATATAACAGTACTAATGCCACAGTTGGTGACAGAATTGATCAAGTCTTGTAATGCTAAGAAATAGCCCAAATCTTAAATATGTTGAATGAGCTGTGGGGGAAAAAACCTGTAGGCCCTGGCTTTAGGATTACCCAGTCTCCACACATCCTGTAAACCTAAATCAGCCATGTATATATGAAGTATCTGACAAATATTTATGCTTTTATATGAAGATGGAGAAGATTTATAAAGGACAGGGTCTAGATTTTCATTAAACTCTCTAGCTATAATAATAGGATTGTGGCCCATGTCATTAATACTCCTAAAAAATATGAAAAAAAATTGGGATCATCCTGGTTTGGTCCATAGAGATTGGCAAAGATGATCATAGAATTGCCAATTTTAGCCTTGAGCACAGCAAATCTGTCCTCACTACCAGACTCCGTGGTCAGAATATTAATATCCAACTTTTTATATATTAGTATAGCAATGCCCCCAGCTTTAGAATTAAAGCAACTAGAAATTGAGAGGCTTACCCAATTGCTCTTCAGTTTACAAGCTTCAAGTTCTGTCAGATGTGTCTCCTGGAGCATGGCAATGTCAACAGAATCTTTTTTAAGCATTGAGTATTTTTTTCTTTTAATATGGTTATTAAAACCCTTTATATTCCAAGAGACGCATTTAATTATCGGCGCCATCATTGTTAAAATGTACCAGATAAAATATAAAGTTGCTTTGTGAATAAATGAGACATTGCAAATTTTCCTGAGCGGCATATAGTTCTTGCATAGGGAAACACAAAAGTTATATAATTCAGGTGTCGTGTCCTAGTACATATTCTACAGGAGTGGGAATGAAATTCCCAGCATGGGAGGGTAACAAGAAGGGCAGACAGAGGAATTAAATTAGTGAAAAAACCAAAACAGTAAGGACAAATTCAGAGGAATTACATTTCTCTAATCCTTCAGGGACATTAGGCAGGAGCCAGCCCCTTGTGACACCAGTAGACACCGGGCTGCTCAGGCGGGAAAGGGGGCTGCTGCCCCAGGCACATTCAGGGGATAATTATCCCCACAGACAGCCCAGTATTGGGGGTTTCAGGCTGCAAGAACCGCACAGCAGAATGACCACCTGAGATCTTTCCCTGCTGTCAAGAAACAAACATGTGCTGTTACACCACAAATATTGTTTCAATTACACTTAAAACGTTCCCATTTTTTCCAACTCTCTACTTTTTTGGGGAATGGCACTACCCCAGTGTGGCCATTTATTCTGCCAGTTAGTTCCACTTGTCTGTGAGAGTCTTTCCTTTGCCAGCAATGGGCTTTGGGTCAGGGTACCAGGTAGGGCCATATAGGCTGTTACACACAAATGCTGATTCCTCTGGGAATCTTACCAAATCTCCCCAGGGTTGCACTTTTTTAGGATCTTTTTCCTAGAACACCTTTTGAGGAGCTGCTGCTCCTTTACATGTGCAGATACAAGCAACTGCTGCCCTTAAGCACCCATTGTATAGCTGTGTTCTCTTTTCTTCCAGCTGGTAAGTAATCTTAGCTCCTGTTTACTTACTCCTTAATATTTCTGAGGGTGGCAGAGTCTCACAAAATGGAGTATCATCCGTGAATTTCATTAAAGTGATGTTTACTCTATCAAATCCTTCCAATTTAATCCTTTGTATTTATTACAACTATTTGTATAAACCCTTCAGTGCACATAAACCCAAACCAATCTGAACAATCTGTAAGCCAAAATTTATTATAGATCCATGCTGCTAACATCCATCATTTAATTACACTCTATATAGTGACTTTAAGAGATTTTTTTTTTAAAGTTTGGTACCTCAGCTACTTTTGAGCCATCATTAATTTCACCCCCCCCTTCATTTGTTAATTAATGCACATACTTTGTCTCTAATACTACTTTTCCCCTTGACAAACTTTTAAATGTTCATCTTAACCCCTGTAGCTTAGCATCAGCTCATTTGTGTTAGTGGTGAAAGATCAAGTTACAACACATAATCTGAAAATTTCTTTCATGGTGAATTAGAAAGATTTCCACAAATATCATGCCCAAGAATAATCTAGAGATCATGCAACCACTGGGTGGCCCTGTATATGAGGGAAACCACTTCAAGCCAGGGGGTGTTGCACCCCCAGTTCCAGCATCTATAACATTAAAAAAAACCCTACGTTATAAAATCATAGACTATAAAAAAGGTTCCAAAGCCATTTTTTTTAAAAAAAGGCTATATATCTGACTGAAAATAGTTCTTAGACCAAGATTCCTGGGCAGTGTTTGAAACCCAAACGTTGGAAAAAATTGGAAAGTTTTAAGTGTAATTTACACAATATTTGTGGTGGTGGCAGCAGGGAAAGTTTACAGGTTTTCTGTTCTGCAGCACGGCTCTTGCAGCCTGGCTGTGCTTTACTTTCTCCATGTATGTAAGTGTAGACAATGAAAAAAAATCACTTTTACAATTTTTAATTCATTTCACTTTCAATGTCCTAGTACTCCAACTCTCTAATTTCGTAGCGAATGGCAGAACCCCAATGTGGCCATTTATTCTACCATGTAGTCCCACGTGCCATGTAGTCCCATCTTTCCTTTGCCAGCAATGGGCTTTGGCGCAGGTTCATAGGCTGTGACACAAACACCGATTCCTCTGTGAATGCTTGGAGGATTTTACCAAATCTTCCCAGAGTGGGTTGCACTTTTCCAGGCCCTTTTTCCCAGATACCTTTTGAGGAGCTGCTGCTCCCCTCAAGCAGCCATTTTGCAGCTTTCTGCTGTGTCTTCTCTTCCAGCTGGTAAATATTCTTATCTCCTGTGGTACTTACTGTTTAACATTTCTGAGGGTGGCAGAGTCTCACAAACTTGAGTACAATCAGTGAATTTCATGGAGGTGATGTTTACTCTATCAAATCCTTACAGTAACACACTAGGAACTTCCTTCCAACTTAATCCTTTGTATTTATCATCACTGTATAAAACCTTCAGTGAACATAAACCTAGCCAATCTGAACAATTTGTACAATTTGGCTGCCAAAATGTTTGTTTTAGATCTACGGTGCTAACATCCATCATTTAATTATACTCTAGATAGTGATTTTTTTAAAGGTATAGACTGTAGTGTTAAAAATGGTTTAAATAAGTAGATTGGGCTAGTTTTTAAGTAACTGTGGACTATTGATGCAGTAGAAAATAGCCCTGGAAATCATGGTTAAAGATGCCCCTCCCACACTAAAATCTGAAATGGCGCCCCTGTTTGAAGTGCCTGTATACCGTAGGGACAGGAGGGATTGCGCCGGTGGCTGTGTAGGTTGTTTTTTTCCTTAACAATTGTTACAATTTTCATCTCAATGTGTCCTTTATCCCTACCGCCCCAGCAGGAGCACGACTGTTTCCAAGAGCATTCAGCAATGTGGAAATGGTGCAGGGCGCATCATACGCTGTGGTCAGCCAAGTTGTTTAGAGAGCTCCGTAGCTTGCCCATAAGATCTTTCCATTATTCGGGAACAGTTCTCACGCTACACAAGCGGTCAACGGAAAGTGACACATCTGCTCCACTGACCTTGCTTTAAGACTGTACATTGGTTGCATGCACTGTTGTTTGGAACACTCTGTCTAGCTCCCACTTTGAAGCAGGGAGGAAACGGCGCTCTCTATTTACGGTGTCCTCTGTGAACTTTTCCTTTGAAGGATCATTAAAAAAATATATTGGGAGACCAATATTCTCCATCTGCTATGCACATTTAGAATTCATCCATGGAAACTTCCTGGTCTTCAAACTGGAAATGAGCGTTGCAAAATACCAGAAAATCGGGAGGGAGTGTGGTCTTATTGCTAGTCTGGTTTATTTACACTTCATTGATTTAATATTATTATTTGTGTTGTAGAGGTACCTACTGTGACAGACTCGGGGTATGTTTGTTACATAACCCTCTGTAGGTCCTCAAATATAGGCTGTGTCTAAGTCTTGCAGATTTTTTTTCCAAATAACCTCTCTGTGAGATGGCCTTTCCTATCCATCCACATAGCTAAAACTCTTGTCCAGGCTCTCATCATCTCATGTCTCGATTACTGAAACATCCTTCTTTCTGGTTGTGACAAATGCAGTCTTGCCCCACTCATAGCCATTCAGAATGCTGCTGCAAAGATCATTTTCCTAGCCCATGACTTTGACCGTGTCACCTTCCTCTTTGCATCCTTCCACCAGCTCCCTCTTCTCCATTGCATCAAACAGAAGCTACCTGTCTTCACTTTCAGGGAACTTCCTGGCCTGTCCCCACCTTGCCTCTCATCTCTCATTCAGTATCGAAAGGTTGACTCCCATCTTTGATTGGCCATTCATGCCAGCCTCCATCACCCACCTGTTAAATTTTTAAACAAGCACCTTTGTGTTTTCTCCCATACTTGGGAGGAGGCTGCTGTTAACCATCCACAAAACTCACGCATTATCCTCCTTTAAAACTCTCCTTTGCTATGAGGTCTACAATATGTTTGACAATGACAATAGTTATCCTGCTGATGTGCTGAGATCACTACCTATCACGTTGACCAGTATTGTCTCCTAGTTTCCTTGTTCTCCCCCGTCAGTTGGCCTGTAGCCAACTTTTATCTTATACTTGGGATATGCCTATGTAACCCACATCACCTGTGTGATGTTCTGTCCTGTCTAGTGGGGGGGGGGGGGGGGGGGGGGGGGGGGGGGGGGGGAGATCTGCTCTACTCTACAGCCTTAGCTAACAGCCAGTTTGCTTTTAGCTAATGTGGTAGAAGCTCATGCATTAAGTTCCAGAGGTCCCCGGTTCAATTCCAGCACCTTTCACCAGAGCTAAATCTTCTTGGAGACAAGAAAAAAAATCACACAGATTCAGGTTCTGCCTATTATTTCTCAGGCTGCCTTTCTGAAGTGAGCTCCTACAGTACCTAAGCTGCTGTCTCATCCCAATGGCTTGTACTTAGGAATTAATTCCATTTGAGAGCTGCTATGACACATAATTAAATGGTGCATACGGCCAGGTGCATATGCCTACATGACATAGCTCAGGAACCTATGGAAAGCAGGCAGTGAGGATGCGGAGTGTTCAGTCTAGCAGATGAGCATATGTAACACATTTCCATCCTGTTTCAATGGAGGTGTCTTGGCCTCATGGCCCAGACTGGCTATTGATTCAGTTTTCTCCAGAAAGGTTTTGCTGAGCCACAGGACAGTCGACTTCCAGGCTCAGGGTTTCACTTGTGCTTCATTTTATAACATTTCGTGTCCAGCGAGTGACACATAGGTTTTCCCAACCTAGGTCATCCCTGGAGAAAGCCATGAAATGGGGAGGATGCCTTGTCCGTGTGGATTTTTTTTCTATCACTGCTGAGGTTTGACATGAAACAGAGCTGGGAAGTTAGATCTCATGCACCCGTGCAGGGGCTAGTTAAATAGCTGCATTTAAGAACTCCTAGGAGACGCTGTCCATACAGCTAATCAGTCAGAATTTTTACCATAAATGTTTGTAAATAAAGGCCCCGTCACAGCCAACTCCAATTAAGATGGACTCCGGCTGTCCAGATGATTAGACAAAACATGTTACCAAACAATGCCGACTTTCTGCATGGTTTGTTCCTTTGCTTCAGTCTATGGAGAAAGTCAATCAATGCAAATAATGTCCAAACCTTTCCCTAAATAACTGCATTGCAAAGTGGCTTGGAACCAAATGAGTACATTCTGTGCTGCAGGAAATTTTGCATGCACATACACCCATACGCCAATAAAACACCCATGGCTGGCCCGTGTCAGCTGACTTTGGTTTGGGTTGCGGGGCTATAAAATTGCAGTGTAGACATGTGGGCTCAGGCTGGAGCCCGGGCTCCACAGGTGGGGGAGGATCCCTAAGCCGGGGCTCCAGCACCAAACATTTACACTGCACTTTCATAGCCCTATAGTCCAAGCTCGAATCAGCTGACACAGGCCAGCCATGGGCATTCTATTGCAGTGTAGACATACCCTAAGACTCCCTATGCATAGCAGCCGTCAGAATCAGGCTCTAGGTATCCTGCAGGGGAGTTGGGTGGCTGGAGCTGTGAAACAAATCAGTATTGTCCTGTCCTGTTTTCTTGTATCAATTTCAATGAAATTCAGTGCCTAGCTTCTATAGCAACTCGCAATCTATACATCCCACAGAGAAAGTGACAGACTGGGAAGGTCTAAATAAAAAGTGGTTGTCACAATTCATCGCCAGACTCTAATATTGCACCTCAAACACGTGGAAGGTAATGAATCCCAATGGAAATAATCAGGTTGTGGTTTTGCAGTAGCAAGGACCCGGAAAGAATTTTCAAAATGAAAACTGTCTGATTCTATGGAAGGTGCCCTTTTCCTTTAGAGTCTAAGAAGGTCAGATGTGATTGGACATGTTTACAAAAGCATTAGGGAGAAAACAATCACCTAGCAAATGAAAACTCTCCTGCCCGTTAGAACCACAGTTGTGTAGAATTTTGGGAATAGTAACTTGTGATCTCTTTTCACCTCAGAACTGTTAAATACTCTCATTAATACATTGCCAGCAGATCGAGGGAAGTGATTATTCCCCTCTATTCGGCACTGATGAGGCCACACCTGGAGTATTGCGTCCAGTTTTGGGCCCCCCACTACAGAAGGGATGTGGACAAATTGGAGAGAGTCCAGAGAAGGGCAATGAAAATTATTAGGGTGCTGGGGCACATACTTATGAGGAGAGGCTGAGGAAACTGGGTTTATTTAGTCTGCAGACGAGAAGAGTGAGGGGAGATTTGATAGCAGCTTTCAACTACGTGAAGGGGGGTTCCAAAGAGGATGGAGCTCGGCTGTTCTCCGTGGTGGCAGATGACAGAACAAGGAGCAATGGTCTCAAGTTGCAGTCAGGAAGGTCTAGGTCAGATATTGGGAAACACTATTTCACTAGGAGGGTGGTGAAGCACTGGAATGGGTTACCTAGGGAGGTGCTGGAATCTCCATCGTTAGAGGTTTTTAAGGCCTGGCTTGACAAAGCCCTGGCTGGGATGATTTAGTTGGGGATTGGTACTGCTTTGAGCAGGGGGTTGGACTAGATGACCTTGTGAGGTCCCTTCCAACCCTGATATTCAATGATTCAATGATCATTTTCCAGTTCTTTGCATATAATGGTGATGACCCCAGAAAACGAATAGTTAGGTCTGATCTATTACTTTACTGGGCCAAAGAAGTATGTGAACATTAACTAATTGAACCTCAGTGTCAGAGCGTAGCTAAAACTCAGGTGTTCCTGCGCCTAGACCTAGGTTCAATCCACTCAGTCGCCTTGCCCTTTCTCACATTTACTCAGTATATGGTGCAATGCAAATAAAAAGTCATGACTCAAACACCTGCAACCATGTTTTACTAGAAATAATTATAATAAAATACAAATAATGTAAAATTGACCAACAGGTGATGCCAGTCATTTATGCATTTGTTTCTGTAACTGGGCAAATGACTCATAGTGCAGCTAAATTCATCTGCACGGAACTCCTAGCAAATTAATTATAATGAATAATTTGGCTACACTGCTAGCAAATTCTGATTTTATAATGACAACCACAGTGTATGGGGGGGGGAGATTAAAGGACACATTTTAATTATTTGTATTAACGTAGCACCAAAGAGCCTCAGTCATGGAGCAGGACTCCATTGTGCTAGGTGCTGTACAAACAAAAAAAACCGCAGTCCCTGCTCCAAAAAGCTTCCAATCTAAGCATAAGACAAGAGATGACAGATGGGGGAGTGCAAGTCAACGAGAAAGTACTGGTCAGCATGACAGGCAGTGGTCTCAATGCACCTGCGGCCCATCTGTTGTCAAGTTTTTTTTTAGGTGTCATAGCAAAGGAGAGTTTTGAGACAGGACTTGAAGGTGGATAATGAGGTATCTTTGTGGAGGTTTTCGAGGAGCACCTCCTAAGTAAGTGGAGCATCATGGGAAGAAGCACAAAGGTGCTTGTATGAAAATCTAGCATGTGGGTAGCGGAGGCTGGCATCATGGGCCAATCAGATGCCAGCATCAACAGCCTGATTGCGAATGCGAGAGGATAGGTAGGGAGGGGGCTGATTGTGAAGGGCCTTGAAAGTGAAGACAAGCCACTTTCCATTAGTCTAGGATTTGTTTTATTTGTGAGATTCAGAGACCTTCTTTCACTTTTTTGGTGAGGCTCAGGGACTTAGACTGGTTAACAGCAGGGGTCATTCCTATCTGCAAGTCAGCACTTACTCTCCTGCCAAGTCAATAGGGGTGAGCTTCTGGGGTCAAGTAGGAATATACTCATCATAGGCATGGGAACTAGGGGTGTGGGGGTTGCTGCCAGGTTTTGCACGGGGCTCCGCTCCTGGCCCTATACCTCCCAGTGGCCCCAGCCTTGGTCCTCTTACCCGTGTCTGGGTTCCCCCCTCCCAGAGACACGGCCCTGCTCCCAGTCCAGCTCTGGAGCGGGGGAACGGACAGGGGCAAGGGGGCTGGCTTTCAGCACCCCCATGATTAAAAGTGTTCCAGTGCCACTGATGCTCATTCATTAAAAGGGATTGGTTCCAAATGCTCTCTTTCTTGGGAGGTTTCTACATTAAACACTGCATCTGGCGTTCCTCGTTCCACATGCTGATTTCAACGATACAACCAAATGCCAGGGCTTTCTTCGGGAAGTTGGATAATACATTTTCAGTTACATACCATTGTTGTTATTTTTCATTTTTGGCTTCTTGATGGATTAAATTGCTTTGGACCCCTTGGTAACTTAACCCAGTTGTGCAACTTGAGATATTGGCTCAATCTATAAAGTAAGGTAGAAGCCACTAATTGTGCAGGAGGGTAAAACATGAAAAATATGCTTATGGGTCTTCAATATAATACAATAATTATTAGCAATCAAATAAGAGGCCACTATTTTGAATTTCTGATGGCGTAGAAAGGGATAGGGAAGAATTCCAGAAGAAACAGAATTTATTTTACAACATATATTGTCCTCTATAGGCCAAATTTAGTTTTAAAGTAACTTGGGTAAGTTCTGTGTAAAAACTGACTAGAGTGCCCAGGATTTGGCTCTGTATCTGTAAACTTTTAAAGCAATCAAACTGCCTTACAGCACTGAAAGTCTCTTGCTTCGTCAGCTTTCAGCTGGGAGCTACATATCCCGAGTCCAGGGCTGTTCTCTTTAGGATGAGAAATCAATGGTAAGAATCAGGTAAATCCTTGATGTAATTTTATGTACTTACAAAAAAAAAATGCACTCAGTCCTATTTCCCTGAACACAGTAGAAACAAACTGCAGGAAGTTTCCTTGCTCAGAAATCACAAAGTCTGCCCCAGAAATCCACTTCCTTCTGCTACCTCTCAGTGTCACATTCACAACTCCTGATCTATCATGCAGCCTAGTGCCTCGGCTGGTAGTCCCCCAGCAATTTCCCTTCTGTTGAGCCTGAAAGAGTGCCTGGCAGGCCACCACATGAATGGCAGCCATAAGCACATTTCAGCAGAAAAACGCATACTCCCACTGGACTGTGGATCTTCTGTAGGAGTAGCAGTAAAAGGGTAGCTCCCATTGAGAGAAATTTCACACCATTCACAGTTATGGGGCTAGAGGGACAGCGACAGACATTTAATGTCCAAGATGAATCCTTATTAACAGAGAACGTGCTGTATGCATGAAACCACAAGAGACCTTGCGGGTGCCAATCTAATTCATTTATTTTTCAAGGGTTTAACATTTATAGGCAGCCACGGAGTGCTCTGGGTCTTTAGCCCACACATTAAAATTACAACAAACAGATGACAAAGGAGTGCCAGAAACAGTTCGTTCCCATCCAGCAGCCTTAACAGAGAGGGGGAAGAGATGGACTTCACAGCATGCCCAGAAGGCTAATAAATCTGGATTCTGGTGGCCCAGGGAGGGGAGAGAGAGTCCCCAAACTGAGGACCCCTCACAGAGAATGTCCTGCCAGCAGCTCCCTCTTGTTTATTTTAAGGAAGCTGCAGCTTAAGGGCCTGCCGATTGACAACATGGCTTTCGTGGCTAAAAAACCTCACTTCTTCAGATGCATCTGAAGAAAGCTTATGCCCAAATCAATCTGTTTGTCTTTAAGGTGCCACCGGACTCCTTGTTGTTTTTGTGGATACAGACTAACACGGCTACCTCCTGATACTAGAAACCAAGTAGTGTTACATTGCAACCTTCCAGCAACTGTCTTTTTAGGTTTTTTTTTTTAAAAATCTAACTTCTTTGTGTCTATGTCATGAACATAACAGCCCAACAGCCCAGAAAGGGTAATATACCATTCTGTGTGCACCGAGCTACGCTGCTAGGGAGCAGAGGGGATAGCTGGGAGCCAGCGACCGGGCCTCTGTGTTGAAGAGCTTTACCTCTTGCAGCTCCCTCCCCTGAGATCATCTCAAAAAAATGAACTGAATAAAATTTGTTCCATTGTTCCAAAAATCCCCTCGCCTTGGAGTTGAGACCAAGGATGACACTTTTCAGCCATCAGAAAAGCATTTTGTAAAATGGTGCGTGAGTGAAAAACGGGGACTTGAACAGAAACTTTTGCAGACTAAGCCACAGCACATACTGTCATCAACTCCTTGTTGTTTACTTGGTTTCTGAGATTTCAGAACGATAACACACAAAAACCCACAACAGCAAGAGACAAAGCAGGCTGCTCCCTAAAACAGAGCAGCACAGCACACCCCACCTTACAATAGGCTAGCTGGCTGCAGACTGACTGATTGAGACCCAGATCACACTCTTCCCTACAGGGCCCCTCAGCCTGTAAGCAGGACCAGGAAACCCCTTACTCTTAAAGTAATACTTTCTCATTTTAACACACTTTTCAATACACTATGGTGGGGTGATGAGAGGAAGGCTGGTTCAGTGGTTAGCACACTTGCTGAAGACCTAGGCCAGTCTTTCTTTGTGGGTAAGTCACTTAGTGCATGTCTACACTTACCTCTGGAGCGATCGATCCAGCGGGGGTCAATTTATCACGTCTAGTGAAGATACAATAAATCGACCGCCGAGCACTCTTCCATCAACTCCGGTACTCCACTGGAGCGAGAAGCATAGGCGGAGTCGATGGGGGAGCATCAGCAGTTGACCTACCGCAGTGAAGACACCGCAGTAAGTAGATCTAAGTATGACAACTTCAGCTACGCTATTTTCATATCTGAAGTTGCATAACTTAGACTGACTCAGCTCGCCCGCCCCCTAGTGTAGACCAGGCCTTAGTCTCCCTGTGCCTCAGTTTCCCATCTGTACAATGGGCATGACAGCACTGCCTTGCCTCAGAGCAGTGTTGTGGGGGGTAAATCCATTAAAGATTGTAGACACATGTGAGACATTAAAGAGGTGCTCAGATCTGGTGGTAATGAGGATACAAGTGCCTTGACTAGAGACACATTGCTCTCTGGCTTTTACAATCCCCTTTCTCTCCACCAGGTGGGGAGATCCATACATGGAGGACTCCTTTTCAGGGCCCCTGCTATACTGCAGTGGTCCATGCCATTCAGATGGCACTGTAGGTCTTTCTTGGAGCCACTTGGGATATTCAGCAAATGCCAAGGGTTTACACTTCATCTCACCTTCCTGCTATCCCTGAACTCCATTTAGCAGTTTTATTGTGATATAGCAGGTTGGCTCTTTCCATGTTTAGCCAAGGGCCATCACAACACAATTCTGCCGAGTTGAAGTCTTAGGAAGCGTTCAGCATTGAGGCATGGCTTTATGAACAAATCTGACTGGACACAAGCTTAATTAAAAAGGATCTATTCCAAAACGTGGCTTTCCAGTGCTGAATTCAGTGGCGTTCTACAGATTTACACAAGCCAAGGACTTGGCTCTCTATGGCTTGGTTCAATTGATTATCTGCTGGGACAAGCTTTGCTAGTGCCATACACTTTACACTTTTCAAAGTAGCAGCCGTGTTAGTCTGTATCCGCAAAAAAAACAGAAGTACTTGTGGCACCTTAGAGATTCGTGGGCTACAGCTCACTTCTTCAGATGCATAGAGTGGAACACACAGACAGAAGGTATTTATACATACAGAGAACATGAAAAGCTGGAAGTACGCATACCAATTGTAAGAGGCCAATCAATTGAGATGAGCTATCTGTAGCAGCAGAAGAAAAAACTTTGAAGTGATAATCGAGATGACCCATAGAAGGTGTGAGGAGAACTTAACATGGGGGGGAAAAAATTCAATTAGTGTAATGACCCAACCATTCCCAGTCTCTGTTTAGGCCTAAGATAATTGTGTCTAATTTGCATATGAATTCGAGTTCAGCAGTCTCTCTTTGGAGTCTGTTTTTGAAGTTTTTTTGTTGCAAAACTGACACCTTCAAGTCTGTCACTGAGTGATTAGAGAGGTTGAAGAGTTCTCCCACTGGTTTTTGAATGTTATGATTCCTGATGTCAGATTTGTGTCCATTTATTCTTTTGCGTAGAGACTATCCAATTTAGCCAATGTACATGGCAGAGGGGCATTGCTGGCACATGATGGC
>NW_020664417.1:95637073-95666856 GCF_002925995.2 Terrapene triunguis | reverse complement strand
CCTACATTTGAACCCTAAAGTTCAAAGTGGGGATACAGCCTTGACAGGGGGTATGCGAGCCTGCCCAGTAATTTGAACTTTATGGGGAAGGGGACTCCACAGGGTGTTGTCTTTGGATAAGGGTGCGTGGGAGAGAGAGACACACAGCTCAGACTGAAGAATCACAGAGAGAGAGAGAGAAGCGGAAGGAAAGCCAGACACATACAGCCTGAGGAAGTTGGCTTGTGCTGTGAGCAAGAAAGCTATCTCCTGATTTTTGGTTCCTCTTGTGTTTGAGGAAACAGAATTTTGTACATGCTTTGTAAATAAGTAAGATAGCATCAAAGAAACAAGATTCCATCATCAGTTTCTCCACCAGGTACAATGCACAGGCCTCCAAAATTTGACTAGCCACATGGGTTAAAAGGAGTAACCATGTCACAAAATATATACAAAAGATCGTTTTCACTAGGTAACCTCCTGTACTTCTCAAATGTATTGATTTAACTTTATAAGAGTGCTTCCACTAACCAAACTGTTATTTTCAGTCCCTTGCATAATTGCTTTAGCTAATGCTCGCCCTGTGTGAATTTCGCGGTTACTGCAGCAGAGTGTAGTAGTTAGCTATGGGCACAAGATGCAATATTTGAATCTAAATTTCAGACAGCGCAGATGCTGTGGGATAGTTCAGATCTGGGCTTTTGGTTTGGCTATGTCTCCCTGCTTTGTCTTCCAGCTGCCAGACCAGGCCCTCATGGCCAAAGGCAACAAGCATCAGATAGAACAGCTTCAGGATTGCTGAACATTATCTTATGGCAAGGACTAGGGCTGGTTCCAGGATTGAGGACTTACAGCCATCTTTGCTGTCCCTTCTACAGACTTGCACCAAACACTGCTTGTTTGGTCCAGGAACTCTGAGCCACTCTGAATATACCAGACACCTCCTCGTATACCAGTCTTTTTATGGGTGGGAAGGGTCTTCTGTTCCCTAATGCACAGCATGGACTTCCCTCCTTCTAGGTCAGAAAACATGGTTTTAAATAGAAACTCCCTAGAGAAAAATATTTTAATTACAGGGGGAAATGGTTCATGAAGATGAATAATATATTTTGTTAATCAAAATATTTTTTGATACTTGCAAGCTTCCCAGCTTTATACATCCTTACTGTCCATTGGCTCACTCCTTCTTCCTCCAACTACCAGGAAGGAAAAGAGGGAGGTAGCAATTATTTTCTTCTGCCCCCTGTTCTCCAGGACGGAGGAGCAGAGTATGAAAGGATCTGCTGGGAATCACACAGTGCTCCCCAGCTATGTAACAAGCAGCACTAGGACCTGCTTTGTATATGCACCAGGGACTGATGGCCCCACTGATGGCCCCTACAAACACAACTGGGTCAGGACAAAGGGTTACAGCACTTCTGTTCTCTGCCCATTTACAATACACTTCCAGCTTTTGGAATTTTAAGTATGTACGCTAATTGGGCTACAGTCTTGTCTTAGCTGTGTGATACATGGATCGCCTGGTTGGGTTGTACTTGCTGCGTATATGGGCCTTGGAAAAGCTGCTTAGATTCACAGATTTTAAGATCAAAAGTGACCATTAAGAGCACCTAGTCTGACCTTCTGTCAACACAGAGCACTGAACCTCACCCAGTAATTTCTTCATCAAGACCATAACTTCTGTTTGAGCTACAGCATATTATTTAGAACGATATCCAGACTTGCTGTCAAGACTTTAAGTGATGGAGAAAACAGCACATTGCTAAGTAATTTGTTCCAATGGTTAATTATCCTCATGGTTAAAAAATTGCACCTTATTTCTTCTCTGAATTTTAGCTTCACGAACCAATGATTGGATCGTGTTATGCCTATTTCTGCTGGGTTAAAGAAGAATCTGCTATCAGAAATCAACTCCCCATGTAGGTACTTGTAGAGCACGATCAAGTTACCTGTTAATCTTCTCTTGGATAAACTAAATAGATTGAGCTACAGTAGAAGCTCCGAGTTATGCACACCTCAGGAATGGAGGTTGTTTGTAACTCTGAAATGTTCGTAACTCTGAACAAGATGTTATGGACTTCAGCCAGCGGGCGGGGTTGGGGCTGCAGCCACAGTGTGTGTGTGGGGGGTGTCAGGGCTCTGGGTTGGGGGGGGCGGGGGGTCAGGGCTTCTTCTCCATGGGAGTACTGGGGTTCAGATCTGGGGGGATGCTAGGGCTCGGGGCTTCAGCCCCGCAGCTCCATTCCTGACTTCAGCCCTGTGGAGGGCGCTGGGGCTCAGGGCTCCCCCACGGCTCTGCTCCAAGTTTCAGATGGGTGGGAGAGGCACCAGGGTTTGGGGCTTTAGCTACAGGGGGAGCTCTGGAGCAGAGCCGCAAGGAGCAGAACTGCAGGAAGACCTGGCGCTCCCCCATAGCTAAAGCCCTAAGCCCCAGCACCCCCTGTGGGGCTGAAGCCCTGAGACCCGCTGCCCGAAGCCCCATCACCCCCTGTGGCAGGGTGACAACTCACCGGCGTGGCACCTCCTGCTGGTTGTCCAGGGAATTAGTTCTTTTCCAGCTCTGGAACACCCTCTGCCAGCTGATGTCTCACCTGCTGCTGGTACCGTTTCCTTCCCAGACCCCGGTGCCCTTTACCCAGGGGTTCTGTCCACCACAGCACCCTCTCACTCTGAGTCTCCCCTCCTAGGGGAACCCCCAACCCCTATCCCCACCTTGCCTCAGTGGCTACTGCCAGTCACCATCTAGCCCCTGCTCCCTGGGGCAGACGAGAGTCTGTAAACCCCTCATCATCAGCAATGGGGGTTGGAGCAGCTGCCTCTGCCTATATCTGGGCTGCCCCTCTGCAGCCCTGGTACCCTCCTGTGGGCCCTTAACTCGGCCTCCAGCCTGGGGCTCTGCTAGGCTGGTGCTCCCCAGCTCCCTCTGCCCTTTCCCAGCCCTGCTCCACCCTAGGTACCCTCCTCAGCTTCCCAGGCAGCCAGGGCCTTCTCCCTCAGAGGCTAGAGAGAGAATCCATGTGCTAGCTTCTGGCCCACAGCCCTCTTATAAGGGCCAGCTGGGCCCCGATTAAGCTGGTCACAGCTGTGGCTGCTTTCCCCATCAGCCCACCTTTTCCCAGCTGCAGCCCTCTCCAGGGCTGCTTTAACCCTTCAGGGCCGGAGCAGGGTGACTACCCCACTACACGCCCCCATAACTGAAGTCCGGAGAACTCCTACCCCCCCGTGGCTGAAGTCCCGAACCCCACAGAGCTAAAGCCCCGAGGCCCTGGGACCTGGAATTTTTATAGTATGTTGGAGGGGGCCCTCAGAAAGAAAAAGGTTGAGAACTCCTGCAGTATACTATTTGCCATTTTTTTGTGGGTTTTTTGGTCTCCACTACTGCCTAATTGATTACTTCTGTTTCCACATGGTATCCAGTTGATTGATCAGTCCGTAACTCTGGTATCCATATCTTTGAGGTTCTCCTGTACTTTAGTCTCAAGTTAAAAGGCATATTTTCCAGAGCTCAAATCATTCTTGTACATTTGTAGACCATGAGGGTAATGTTTGCTTGTGCTAATTGTGTTAAAATGCAATTAAAAAAAAGTGTTAAAATGCAAGTAGGGAGCAAGCTTTTAGGCCTGAAGTTTGTTTCATATTTGCTAAAGTTAAGTTGTTAGCATAAGTAAATAAAAGTTTTATTATTAAGTGACTTAAGGCGTAATCTTGGGTCATGCAGGAACATATTTTTGTTTTAACAAGTGTTATATAAATTTTTAATTAAAAAAAATATTCGTAACTGCAGAATTTCCAACATACATAATAATTAAAATAATGTTTAATATTGATAGCAAATAAAAAGGAGAACATATTTGGATTTTAAATGACAAACAAATAAATATTGTAGCAAAAAAGTAAATTTAATGTTAGTTAGCTTTTAATTTACTATAAAGAGGATAGCATCCAGTTTATGGGGAGCTCCATATACCATCAGACAGAGCTTAAAAATACCCTACACCAATTCCTTCATCATAAAACTAATCACCCCTTAATGTTATTTCTTCTTAAAAATATAAGTATAAATATTAAGTTGTTATACTTTAATTCTTTTGTGCATACTTCTTTTAGTTTTATCATGTAATAAAATTTTAAATTTTATCATTAATTGTGTCACTCAATGTTCTTAAACTAAATTAAATAAATAACCTGTATCTAAATAAAAAAATCAAACCTTGGGCCTATATTATTTTTAAATGTTACTTCTAAACTAGGGCTGTCAAGCAATTCAAAAAATTAATCGCTATTAATCGCGCTGTTAAACAGTAATAGAATGCCATTTATTTAAATATTTTTGGATGTTTTCTACATTTTCAAATATATTGATTTCAGTTACAACACAGAATACAAAGTGTACAGTGCTGACTTTATATTTATTTTTGATTACAAATATTTGCACTGTAAAAAACAAAAGAAATAGTATTTTCCAATTCACCTAATACAAGTGTAACACACACCTCCTGGCTTTGGTGTTCTGTCCCCCCTAGTGGCACCGACACTACTTAGGGTACGTCTACACTACCCGCTGGATTGGCGGGTAGTGATCGATCTATCGGGGATCGATTTATCGCGTGTAGTCTAGACGCGATAAATCGATCCCTGATCGCTCTCCCGTCGACTGCTGAACTCCAGCTCGGCAAGAGGCAGAAGCAAAGTCGACGGGGTAGCCGCGGCCGTCGATCCCGCGCCACGAGGACGCAAAATAAGTAATTTTAAGTCGATCTAAGATATGTCGACTTCATCTACGCTATTCTCGTAGCTCAAGTTGCGTATCTTAGATCGATCCCCCCCCCCAGTGTAGACCAGGCCTTAGAGATTAACGAGTCTGCTACAGCCTTAGCTAAGGGCCATGTGGCTTTTAGCTCATGCAGTAGAGGTTCATGCAGTAAGCTCCAGAGGTCCCAGGTTCTGTCAGCGTCACACAAGTACTGTAGTTCAATCTCTTTATCATGAAAGTTGAACTTACAAATGTAGAATTATGTACCAAAAATAACTGCATTAAAAAATAAAACAATATAAAACTTTAGAGCCTACAAGTCCACTCAGTCCTACTCAGACAAACAAGTTTGTTTACATTTGCAGGAGATACTGCTTCCTGCTTCTTGTTTGCAATATCACCTGAAAGTGAGAACAGGCGTTCGCATGGCACTGTTGTAGCCAGTGTCGCAAAATATTTATGTGCGAGATGTGCTAAAGATTCATATGTCCCTTCATGCTTCAATCACCATTCCAGAGGACATGCGTCCATGCTGATGATGGGTTCTGCTCGATAACAATTCAAAGCAGTGCGGACCGATGCATGTTCATTTTCATTATCTGAGTCAGATGTCACCAGCAGAAGGCTCAGGATTTCATGGAATGGGGCCCTAGATAGCAGACAGCTCCAGGAGAACGAATCAGATCGGAAATCCCAGAAAGATATGGCACACCCTGCTGAAGCGGCATGCACCCTGCTCTGCTTATGGAAGCTTCAGGAGTCCCAATAACACAGTCAGTTCAGGGGTAGAGGACAGCGTCCTATTCTGAGGAAACACTTTTGTAGCATTTCCAACAGCCAACATGCAGTTTGGTCTGAGAAAGGGCCATGTTTAATAGGGAAAAGTGCTATAAGAAACTGTATAAAATAGAATACAACACTCTGGCCCTGTGCCCTTAAGTCACCCCTGTTTCAGGTCACCCCTGCTCCCTCCACTCCACCACCATTCCCACATACACTGATGTAAATCAGGAGTAATGCCATTGAAATCAATGGAGTCCTGGTGCAAACCTAGGGCAAGTGAGAGGAGAATCAGGACATACAGAGGAAGTGAGCAAAGCTCTACAACCAGACTCTCACCGCACGCCTTTAACATGTGATTTGTGACACTCAGGGCCAGCGGTTGATAGGATTGTGTAGAGAGGGCAAGGAATGAATGAGTCTGTCACCTATGTAGCATCATCAGAGTGCATGGCACTGTATGGTAGGAGAAGTGGGCCAAAGTAGTAACGTGATACTTGCTTCAAACGGCTTACCTTCGATAAGCACAGGCTGGAACTATGCCGTGTAATACCAGATAAAGTCATGATGGTGTGTGCTCAGTACGACTGGGCTGCATTGCAAAACATAGGGGTTAAAGGAGTTTTCTGAAGGAGTCTTTGTACGTATTGACTGGGCGGCTGCTCCAGGCATAGAGGGGTAGATTTAGTTGGTGTTGGTCCTGCTTTGAGCAGGGGGTTGGACTAGATGACCTCCTGAGGTCTCTTCCAACCTTGATATTCTATGATTCTATGAAAGGGGTGGAACCAAGTCATTGAAGAGAGCAGTGAGGAATAATGTTGAGGAGAACCCAGGGAATAATGCTGGATAAACCTGTCAAGGAGACTAGAAGAACATCTAATAGGTCGTTTCCACCTTTAACTTTAGTGTTATGAAATTTCTACAAAATGTCAATTTCATGATGAAAGGTTCAAATTACAGAGCGGAGGGAGAGTTTACAGAAAGATGAGACTCCCTGTAAAGGTTAAAGGCAGCAAGCCAGAGATATGTTTTGAGCTAAAAATGATTCTGCCCCAGCTGAACAGCAGGAGCAAACCATTAACCCTTAGCCCAGATCCTCAAAAGTATTTAGGTGCCTACTGTGACACTCAGGCACCCCAATATTCACCACTGTCATGTAATTAGGATATGTTTTGTACAAAGCATGCCTTGTGAGGTATCATTCTAAAAGTCTTGATCTGCTAGACATGAATATCTCATTGGATTGTATGTGCTATCGTCGTATGTGAAGTTATGAAGTTTGGCTACGTTTGTGTTACTGAAACATGTTGTGAGGTTGACAGCACCCACAAGCAGCATTTCAAATACAACAGTAAAAAAGCCAAACAATGTTAATGGCTTATTGAGGAAATGCACACAAGCACAAAGGATTACCCCAGGAACTGTGTACAACAGAAACCTCCTAGAGATAGCACTACACAATGGGAACTGTTTGACCCAGGTCACAGCAAAATATATTTCCAGCAAGCGGGAAGAAGATATAAAAGGGGGACAATGACATCATGATGGTATCTCACTCTCCCTACAACCACACACCTGGAAACACCTAAGGGGCAAGGACTGAATTGTGGGAAGTGATGGTCCCAGGCTAGAGGGATTTTTAGCCTGTGTAAGAAAACCTGGGAAAGCCAAGGCAGCTTATGCCTTAAGAATCTGCCAGCCTGTTTATCGCTCAGGGTGAACATTTGCTAATTTATATCCTACCTACCCAGTGTGTTAAGCTCAGTTTGTGGTTTTGTTTATTTACTAAGGTAATCTGCTTTGATCTGTTTGCCATCACTTACAATCACTTAAAATCTATCTCTGGTAATTAATAAACCTGTTTTGGTTTTGTCTAAAACCAGTGTGTGGAAATTATAACTTGGGGCAGAAAGTTGTTGCATATCTTCCTCCACATTAAGGGAGGGGACGAATTTCTTGAGCTTACGCTGTACAGTTCCCTGTGCAGCGCAAGATGGTATAATTTTGGGTTTACCCTTCAAAGGGGTAACTGTGCAGTTCCTTCACTGAGCCTTCCCATCTCAGCATCTGTGTGAAACTGCAGTTTCCCGACCTGTGGGTATGCTGGTGAAAGAGCAAGCTTGGGGAGCTTTGCAACTTGTCACAGCAGCACAGTGAGAGAGGGAACCCACGCTGGTGGGTCAGGAGGGCTCAGTGGTACCCCAGTTGCAGGTGGCACCCTGGGGGGTGGGGGGAAACTTGTCACACCTACCTCTCATTGATTTCAGTGGAAGTCAAGTGTCTAAATCTGTTTGAGGATCTGAGTCTAAATCTGTGCCTGAGGTTACACAGAAAAGATGTGGAAGAGCTAGGAGTTGAACCCATATCTCCTGGGTCCCAGTCCAGTGCATCTGCCAAAATAGCATCTTTCATCATCTTTGTTTTTCATTCCGTAGAAACAAAGTATTTCATCACCACTCTGTTTATAGCCAAATTGTATCACACTGGCCTTGTCAACATTTTTGACATTGTATGTTACCTTTCCTTTCTATCTTATATCCATACACTGTATATATGCTACAGGTATGTGTGATGGGTGTACCCACCCCCCACTGGGCCTGGAGAGGTGGATGGAAGCCTGTGGGTGCAATCAGCCTCACCCCACTATACCTGAACTAGGTGGCAAGCCTGGAGGGAGGAGACAAAGGAGGAAAAGGTCTGCTCATTGGTGGGTGATTAGAAGAGGCAGCAGACATCTTGAGCTAGTCCTGTGAAGGAAGGCCTGGCTGCAGCCAGAGCCTAATTAGAGACTGCCTTGAAACTGCTTGGAAGGAAAGATCATCTGGGGCTAGAGCCTAACATGAAAGCATCAGAGCTGCCTCAGGGCAGGAAGGCCTGGTGCTGAACCATTTTGTTTCTTTTGTTCCTCAACCATTTTGGATCCCCTTTGTTAGGGACTCTGCAGAAGAGTCACATGGGGAAGAGACTTTGAGGCAGGCCTAGCTGCAGGCCCCTGTAGGAAGCAGCCAAGCAATACAGCAGTTGGTCTGAACAAACAGACCTCCTCTGCTTCAGACTGAGTCCCTGGGCTGGAACCCAGAGTGGAGGGTGTGCTTGGCCCATCAAAGGCGGGAGCCTACAGACCCTGGAGCCAAGGTCTGGCAGGCCCAAAAGCTGAAAGCTGGGCCAAAGCACAGACATGATGTTACCAGACCAGTGGCACATTGGTCTTGGGTTTTTCTGGAAAGGGTAGGACTAAAAGTGACCTGGCCGGAGGGCCACATTTTGGAAGAAGGCAGACCACTGCAGGGACAAAGCATCTGTCAGCCAGGGACACAAAAGGGGGAGAGCTGGCCAGTCATTAGCTTAAAGTAGCGTTTCTCAATAGGAGTATCTGAGCTCCTTCAATGTGAAATCAATAGCAAGAGCAAAGCCGCTCCTGGAAGCCTCCAAAATGGCTCCCTTTCAGAGGTCAGAGCTCAGCTTGGGACAGGGTTTGTGGGTTTCATTTTTTTTTTTTTTTAGATTGTATTACCCAATTAACCCCAAGCAAACAAAGGTGGGGGGACTGAAGTTCCCTGCCTGTGTACAGAGCGAGTACTACCTGGGCAGAATCAGTGTGCTGTTAGGTGTCTATAGACAAATTCATCTTACCTCGTCACAGGCAACTGTCCTGGAACATGCCCCCTTGTGGCACAGCATGGCCCTGCGGGTGCACTGCCTGGGACGCCCTAGTCTGGCCCTTGTAACTCATCACTCCCAGACCAGAATGCTTTAAACTGAGATTCCCCTTGTGAACAGACACATTAAGTCTCTCACGGTATATCAGTGTTGAGCCTCTCAGCTCCAACCTCTGTTCCCCCTTGATTTAGGGTTCTCATAGCTACCAACAGACCCCACATGGTGGGCTCACAGATTTCCCCAACTTAGATCAGGTTCTCACAGCCCTCCATCTGGTGTCTATATGGGCAAGTCAGGCCAGCTTGGGACCAGGTTCTAGCCCTTGGTCTGCTTTTCTGAGCTGGCCCCTTTTCATCCTGTCCTTTCCCCCTAGGCAGGAAGGCCTCTTTGAAGCAGTCTGCTTGCTTTCTGGAGGCTTCCCTTTTACCACTATGCCTGGGACTGATTTAGGCACATGATCTACCCATCATGTGGCTGTCATAACTTTCCCCATCTGGGAGAAGACTTGGGAATGAGGCACAGGTGGAGCTGGAGCCATTACCTCTTGAAGAGACCAGTCATCCCGTGACAGCCTCATTTCAGACTTGCCAGGG
Source organism: Terrapene triunguis (assembly GCF_002925995.2). NCBI lineage: Eukaryota > Metazoa > Chordata > Testudines > Emydidae > Terrapene > Terrapene triunguis. The sequence continues at coordinate 95,657,091 of NW_020664417.1, read as the reverse complement.
AAGTGGACTGAGTCAACTCAACTCATTCAACAGCCATTGAGTGGGTAATGACTTTAATTCCCTACCTAGCTGAGCTAAAGCAGTGACAAGTTCTATCCGCCATTATCAACACCTTGAACCCGCCCCCGATTCTATTCCCAGCCCTGTTACTCACTTGCTTTGTGGACGTAGGCAAGTTTGCTTTGCCCAACACTTTCAACCGTGCCCACTGGTTTTGTGTGCCCAACTTGGGACACCTATGCCTGATTTTCAGAGGTGCCGGGCACCTGCAGCTCTCATTGACTTCATTGGCCATATTTTAAAGATGTGGGCCTCTGGCCCCTCTGTGCCTCAGCTCCCTTCTTTTAGATGTGTTGTAAGATGTAATTAATTACTAGCTGTAAAATGTTAAGATCCTCAGATGAAAACTGCCAATATAATGTAAATAGAAATCATCCTCAACACACACATAGAGAGAGGGTAGTTCTAATCAGCTTCCTTGGGATCTCTATTTGATTTCCTTCAGAGGGGCTTTATTCTCTGATTTTCACACATAAAATGATGCTCAAGCAACCACACGTATTAATGCGGACAATCCTTAGAATCCCACATTAGAACAACAACGAACCCAGCAATAGGGTTGTTTACAGTCTCGTCACATGTTATTAATCAGGTTTATGACTGGTTTGGAATTAGCATCCTGAAATCAATTGTCTCTATAAATTAAGTGATCACTGTCTCCGCCAGGGATTTGGCTCCCGGCTGTTCCAATTAATAAAGTTTATGTATTATATTTTTCCAATCTATAAACGTGTGCCTACTATAACATATATAAACCCCTCCCACAGAAATTGACACAATATCAAATAATGCAACAACAATTTCCTAATAAAAGTTCTTAGTATCCTCCACCACTCCAACCCATATTGCATGATCTATTACGGTTGTCCTCCTTGTCATCCATCCATCCATCCATCTATCTTTTGTACCATGCCAATCATAACCATGGCCTCTTAGCATCATACAGATTAACCAGAGACATTCAAAAGGATTCTAATTTTCCTCCCTTTTGATCTCCCATATGGATCAGGTTTTACGTTTTGTTAGTGAGGAAAAACTAGACTAGGTACAGAAGCCACCCCTGGTTTATCATCACCTCTCCATAGGATCTCTCTTCTGCGAGGCCTGATTCTGAGAGATGCTGAATGCATGCAGCTCCCATTAAGGGTTTAAAGCCCTGTGCACTCCCGTGGCAATGTATAAATCATAATCCAACTGTCTTAGGTTGTTACTGAATACACCAGAGTGATGGTGCTTGCTGTCAAACAGGAAGAGTTATGTGGTTTGTTTTTTTAATGCATATGTAGAGTTTCCCACTTGGTACAAGTATTTGGAACTCCACTGGAATAGAATTCTTTTGTCTGGGACCCACTCCAAGGTCATCATGTTAAAATCTTGAACAATGTGCCTACAGACATGCCATCTATGACAGAAACGTCTCTTGGCTTACCGGCAGCATTCTGTAGCTGCTCTTCCCTTACAGTAGATGAGACGAGAGATTGCCCTTTGGCTCCACTCACTCAGATAAACTCTCCATTCACTCTCTGTCCTACACATTGACCTGAATGGGAGTTTAGGTGTTCCAGTCAGGCCCATATCTCCAGATCCATTACTGAGATTGTATGGGGGCAAGGAGTTTGGTTGGGTGCTTGGCTGCGGGATTTGTGGAATGTCAGTTTGCCTTTGTGGAGCTTCTGAAGTCTGTAATCTGGCACTCTCTTGGAGTTGGGTTAAGGCTGCTTACCAATGACCAACATTTAAAGTGCTCTTTTGTGGGGAACATGTAAAACTCCTCAGTAGCTCGCTTTATCCTCTCGTTCTTATGAGTGATGTTGTTTTTTCTGAAAGTTGTGTTTATTAGATTCTGTATAACTTAACCCTTGGAGCAACTGAAGACAGGCATCCCTCTTGCACCTCATCCTTCCTTCATTCCCTCAACTCGCTCTGCCTCTCATCTCTTCCCCAAATTAACCCACCTTCTCAGGTCCCTTACCTCGCCACCACACTAATCCACTCTCCACCCCACTACACACACATAACAGCCAGACCAATGCCCTTTCTAGTCCAACATTTTCAACTGTGTTTGAGAGGCACCTGGTAGGTTCATCACCACAGGGAGATCCTATCAATTACAGCATGACGCCATATGGTGCTGCACAGCAGTACTCACTATTTAAAGCCAGAAGAATCCACAAGCTTAACCAGAGTTCCACTTAGTTCAGTCCAGACGGAGAATCATTTCAATGGGCTCAAGGTGCCTTACAGAAGAGTTCATTAGGAAATAGGAGCAGATATTAAGTATTATTGGTTCTTATCCTTGCTGAGTTGTTGCATGACCTTTGGCAGGTAACTTGGGCCCAGCTCCTCAAAGATATTTAGGTATTTCAATATAAATTAGGAACCTAAATACCTTTCTGACTATGGGTCTTGGCTTTCAAGTCTTCTGTAATTTCTTGGAGGGGAGGAATATTAGAACATAAGAATGGCCATACTGGGTCAGACCAAAGGTCCATCTAGCCCCATATCCTGTCTTTCAACAGCGGCAAATGCTAAGTGCTTCAGAGGGAATGAACAGAACGGGTAATCCTCAAGTGATCCATTCCCTATCGCCCATTCCCAGCTTTTGCCAAACAGATGCTAGCAACACCATCCCTGCCTATCCTGGCAAATAGATATTGATGGACCTATCCTCCATGAACTTATCTAGTTCTTTTTTGAACCCTCTTATAGACTTGGCCTTCACAACATCCTTTGGCAACGAGTTCTACAGGTTGACTGTGCGTTGTGTGAAGAAATACTTCCTTTTGTTTGTTTTAAACCTGCTGCCTATTAATTTCATTTGGTGACCCCTAATTCTTGTCTTATGAGAAGGAGTAAATAACACTTCCTTATTTACTTTCTCCACGCCCATCATGATTTTATAGACCTCTATCATATTCCCCCTCAGTTGTCTCTTTTCTTAGTTGTCTACTGACTGGAGAAGAGAGGCTTGGGGATAAGGACTGCTGAATTCTTCTCTTGACTGGCTGAACGACCTTAGACAAGTCACTTCACCTTAGGTTTACTCACATATAGAATGGGGATGGTAATTCTTAGAAGCACTTGCCTCATGGTGGTATTGTGAGATTTTAATGCGTAGAGTGCTTGGAGACCTCATTAAAAACACTTTGTCAAGTTTTTTTATTGTGTAGTTGACCCAGATAGGCAAACTCAGATCAAAGGAGCACTTCACACAGCCACCTGTGTATGATGGCAGAGAAGAGAGCTCAGCTGGAGAGAATCAGTCCCTCAGAGTGCTTGTGGTCCAGATTCTAGACTCAGTGACACTCAGTCCAAAGGCACTCAAATAATGTAGCCCATTACACAATGATTATTCAATCCCGATTCCAGTCTTGGGGTGCTTCTACCATAGAAATAATAAATGAGAATTAGGGCTGGTGAAAATTTAGAAAATTCAAAAAATTTGACAATTTTTGGCAAAATTTTGGTTCAGTTTTGCTCTTTCGCCTGTTGATAGAGTGGTCAACGTTTTTTTTGAACATTTAAAATTTCAATCAAAAAAGTCACGATTCATTTCATTTTTTTCTGCATATTTTCAGCCCGATATAACCACACTACTCTGGATTTGCAAGTGGCGTGAATGAGATGAGAAGTAGGAGCAGTCCTGATTCACCTGCTCATGCTCTGGGGTGTGGATTGATCTCAGAGCCATGTTTCTGTTCAGATAAGGGGAGACCCTGTCTGCTGGAAGCCCCAGTCACTTCATTCATTTGAACCCCAAATCCATATGTGTTCAGTTTACCTCAATCAGATACTTTAGCTCCCTTGCTACAGGAAAAGAAGAGTATCTTTCTTCTACGTAAATCCACCCATAATGGCACAATCCCCACAAATCAGGAATAATTTCCCCTCTACTTCCAGAGAAAACCTAGGGCCTGAATCTTCACTTCATGACAACAGTCTTTTGCCATTGTAACCCCCCTGATTTCACCGTTGTGGAATCGTGTCCGTGCTATCTTTGCATCTTACCCCACAGAGTGATGAAAGCTACACAAGCGTCTCAGTTCATTAAGCCTTCCATTACTTTGTAGAACTCCACTATAATTTTGTTCCATCACGTGCCCGCTGTCTCTGTGGCTTTTCTTCTGCTCTGCACACAGCTTCCTTTATGCAACTGGTGCATTAAATTCTCAATGGGAACATTTCCAAATGCTCACACAGGCTCTACTTTAATGACTAGATAAGTGGCGTGTCTGATCCATAATCCTGCTGGTTATTCAGTGGCAGCCGCGTATAAAATTAATATCACAACAAACTTCAGGGCTGTTGGCTGCATCCCCACTGATTGGCTACCTTCCTGATGCACCAATTCATAGTCATTATGAGCAGCTGGAGTGAATGCTATGGGTGTGACTCTGAGGAAATATTCTGGGCAGGAATGCATTTTAACCAGCAGAGGCACTCTTCAAAAACCTGTTTACTTGTTGAGGTATTAAAAAGACTCTAGAGATGGCTGGATATTGCAACCCTATACCTCATGGGACATAACAGTAGATGATTGAATGGGATACGAGTGCTTTTAGTCCCCCAAAAATCGCACAGTGCTTTACAAAGAACAGGCCAAATTCTACCCTTAGAAAAGAGTGTAGAGCTCCCAGTGGCTTTTGGGCATGTTGTGTATGTATATAAGAGTAGAATCTGGCTCTCTCCATATTTAAAGAGACCACATCACCCACCACTGAAAAGAAGCCAACCCTGGGTTGGAAAGTAGTATCTATGGGTACATCTATACTTACTTCCTGGTTCAGATGTAAGCGATCGATCTTCTGGGATCGATCCCGGAAGTGCTCGCCGTCGATGCCGGTACTCCAGCTCAGCGAGAGGAGTACGCGGCATCGACGGGGGAGCCTGCCTGCAGCGTCTGGACCCACGGTAAGTTCGGACTAAGGTACTTCGAATTCAGCTACGTTATTAACGTAGCTGAATTTGCGTACCTTAGTCCGAAGTGGGGGGGTTAGTGTGGACCAGGCCTATTTAACAGCACCCAATTCTATAAAACAGGAAGAAGAATATTCTATCTAGTTAAAAAGATCAGTGGGAATTTGAATTAGGCAAAATATGTACTTGTATTTATTGTTATCTATTATGATTTGATTAAGGGCTGCCCATATGCATTGCTCTGTAGAAGACAGAAGTACAGAGGCAGCCCCTTCCCATTCTGTTGGCCTGCATTTTCAATGGTTGCAAGCAGACGGGAACATTTCTAAACACCCATACAGGCTAAACTTCAATGATTGGAGAAGTGGTATGTCTGATACCTACTCCCATCCTTCTAGTTATTCTGGGCTGCTGCTTTTTTATTTATTTGTATTGTGGCAGCATCTAGGAGCCCCAGTCATGGAGCAAGACCCCACAGTGCTAGGTGCTGTACAAACACAGAACAAAAAGACGTTCCATGCCCAAAAGAGCTTACAATCTAAGAATAACACAAGAGATGACAGATGTGGACGCAGAAGGAAACAATTAGACAATATTGGGCCGCATGACAGGCAGTGGTCTCAGCATACGAACAGCCTAAGCATTTGTAACACTGACAGGCCCTGGTTGTTGGCAGGCGGGATCGAACCTGGGGCCTCTGGAGCTAAATGCATGAGCTAAAAGCCATGTGGCCCTTACCCGAAGCTGTAGCAGACTCATTAATCTCTAAGTGGTCTCGGTCCCATTAGATAGGACAGAGCACCACACCCAGGAGGTGTGTGGGTTACACATTGACTATTCTCGGGCTGCTACACCTAATGCTTCAGATGTTTAGAACTAACATACATATCTCTGTGTAACTCTACAACAAATGATGGTATGATATAAAGACTTGCATGAATTTTGGATGGCTGAATTAATCCCAACCGGCAAAGCCACCAAGGAGTTTTTCAGGGCCTCCCAAACGAGTGCAATAGTCAATATTGCCACAGCCTGCACTGCAAGTCACTGTAACTTGGAGACATTTCCACATACAAGAGTGAAAAGAGGAAACATTTCTCTGACATTTCTTTTAAATAATGGGCCAGATCTTCATCTGGTGTAATTTAGATGGCCTCCACTGAACTCAATACATGGAATTCTACAAACAGAGAATTTTGCTTTTGAAGAGCTGTCCAGAGCTTCAGCAAGATCGATAGTGGTCTGATGAGGTATAAAGGTTTTATTGGCACTTGTTCAGGTGCTGTAAAATAACAAGTGTGGCTTATTACATGGGAATAATATGGACCTTCAAAACTCAAGGCAGTGAAGTCCTTCATACCAGACTGTCACTCATTATTTATAGACTTAGATGTGTGGCCAGATCCATAGCTGGTGTAAATCAGCATGCCTTCCGAAGTCAATGAAGATACACCAATGTACAGCAGCTGAGGACCCTGGGCCCATAGACATTAGGTCTAAATAGCTGTGAAGTTTGCACTCAGTTATATCTGGAACAAATACATTATATTTTTGAACCAAACTTCTGAAAGCAGAAATAATTGAAGGAGAGAGCCTGGCTAGTCCTTTGCCCTGCACAGATGTGCAGCGGAAGAGTCAGCCTCATGCTTGACTTGATAAGACCTAAGTGCTGTTTCACTTTTATAATGATGGGTTGACACGAAGACTTACTTCAAGCTGTCCATAACGAACCAGCCACTCATAACACAGATGTTTGCAGAGCTTGTCAAGAAATCACATACCATATGATTCATCTGTTCTGGTCATTTACTCTCCAACCATTTGTTGTGCCGGGAGCACAAACAAACAGTCACATGATTGGTTCTGATTTTTCATATGAATAAAAGACGCTCATGACAGAATCAACACAAATCCTCACCCATAGATCCACTCTTGCACCTGTTTTTGATGTCAGCAAAGAACAACGTGTACCTTTTATCTCCTCAGCTAGGAACACAAGATACGTTACTATAGTACCCCAACACAGCCTAACATGCTGGTTAGAATCAAGATAGCCAATTAAGGGAGGATCAAAATTATTAGGTTCAATAATGAAGAACCTCTTCAGAAGAAGAGCGACCATGTAAATTCCATATTCAAGATACTTTGGAAGCTCTGCCTGGCAATGACGCTGGGTCACATGACCAGCTGGTGCAAATCAGTACAGCTCCGTTGAAATCGAAACAGCAATTTACACTAGCTGAAGACCTGCCCTTCTGTTTACAGGGATGGCAAAACATTGGAAGGCATGCTTCCTAGGGTGGTTTGCCCATCTTTCTTGCTCAAATACAAAGACAATAGTTAAACGAATGCAGCTCTTAATAATGACTTTTAGTTATTCCTATGGTTGACTCTCGGGTCTTTGAAGCCCTAAGATAAAACTTGCTTTTATTTAGTGAATTAATGCTGGTGAAAGATCCCAGACTGACAACTCTGCGGCTCAAAGGGGCCAAATTCTCTGCTGGGCTAAACTGGCATATTTCCACTGAAGTTAAGCTGTGCTAATTTATCCCAGCAGAGAATTTGACTCAAGACTTTTATCCATGGACTAGAAGGCACAGGAAGCAGCAGTAGCAGCTTCCATACACTGCTCCAGCCCTGAACTGGAGGCATTGCTTCTAGAAGTGGGAGGGTAGAGTTTAATAGCCCTGTTAATTCCGTCCTTGCCTTCTGTTGAGACAACCTATGAGGGTGCTAGCGAACATCCAGTGTGCCACAGGCTCTCCTGTCTATCAGGCAGATTGTAAGTATTTGGGGGGCAGGCACTGTCTTTTTATTCATCTGTACAGAGCTTAGTGGGGCCCCAATACTTGATGGAGGTTCCTATATGCCACCATAATACAAATAATCCTAACAGGTTGAGGGAAAATGTCTATGAAGAGTTGGGGGAGGGGAGAGTTTCCTAATGCTGCTGCCCGTGTTATGTGGAAAAATGGAAGACCATGTCTTCCAAGTGTACCAATACAACACTTTCTACCAGCACTACAATTTACTAGAGGAATTAAAAAAGGAAGCGTTAGCTGAGCATGAATAGTAGAGCTGGTCAGAAAATGGGCAAAAAAATTTTTATTAAAATTTTGTTAAAAATTGATTTGTAGTGGAAATATTGGACTTTTCATCTAGAAACCAAACTCCCACAACCTTAAAACTTGTTTTCAGCTGAAAAACAAATAGCATTTTCTGTTAAAAATAACTTAAAAAATAATCAAGAAAAGCAGACACTTTTCTGTGAATTTTTTCATTTCCTTGAAAACCCCGTTTCCCCACGAGAAAAAGTTTTGATGGAAAATTTTCCACTGGCCCTCATGTAAATACAGCGATAGATGGGACTGTTAGAAAGAAGTCTTGGTAAGCAGCAACCTTTCTAGGCACCAAACCAAAATCTAGAGGCTTTAATTGAGGAAGACAACAAAAGTGCTATGCGAAGAGATAATGGCGTCAACACATTCCTACTGTATGTTAACTTGTTTCCTGTGGTCTCACCAGCTACCATCACTTGCACTCAGCCTGCCATTTTTATACGCTCTTTTAATGAGCATCCTGTTTCCAATCTCCTTGCCCCTGTCAGAAGTGCTTTTGTCTTTAGCATGAGATATGTTCCTTGATATCATCTTTGCAAGAAGCTGGTTGCATAAAAAGAGTTCCTCAGAGAGGCTTTTTTATTAATTATTATTATGAGCTTTTATCTTGGTTGCCTCTTTCATTTGTTCCTGAGGATTTGTGCAAAGGGTGTCCCTTACCTCCTTGTGTTGCTTGTTTTCTAATTTGTACTGGTCTTTAGTCTCATTCTCCCTTGGATTGGATTTCCTCTAGTTTATTGGAGTTTAAGTAATTTGCCGTCGTGGGCAGCTTTCTAGTTTCTGCAGTTACTCATGAGGAAAGCCCTGTTAGGACTCCTGGAATAAATATTTATTTCTACTCATTACAACCCTTATGTCTACCTAGGACTGCCTCTTGCTACTATAAGTCACATTAGCCGCCCCACAGGATCGATTCTGGATTCGTGAACATCCCCTGCCTGAGATGTCAGTAAGCAACATTTAAAACCCTGCTGGGGCTGAGTTTGTCTGCAAGTTGTTCTTCATACACATACACTTTGCTTATCCTGAGATGCCTCGTGTGATTAAAGAGTGAAGGAATTAGGGATGTGAGGAATGCTCACTGGGGATGCAGGGCCTTATAAAAGTTATGGGACCAGATTCACAAACGCTGGTATAGGAAGATGAATTTACACCTTCCCTCTGGCAGGAAGGGTTGGGGGGAACATACCCCAAGGAGGGGCAGGCAGTGGCATCACTACCTTGTCTCACTTGGGGGTTTCTACTAGGGGAGGGCAGTTGGAGGCTCCATAGTATCCATACTGTTGGGGTTTGCTGCAGGGTTACTGTCAATCAGTGCATGTTTCAGCTGTTCTGACAATTGTACCATTTGCCCTTTCTGGCCAGCTCCCTCCAACCATGGGGCTGTATTGATTTTCTTTCCCTGCTCATGGAGATGAGGTTGTGGCTGGTTTCCACCTCCACTTCTCTCAGCCCTGGCCAAATTTCCTGCACTAGGGCTCTGCACCAGGATTACTTCAAGATAAACTGTAATAATCCAGGTCCTGATTCTAGACCGTATACTTTATATGCAGTATTGGCTAGTCTCTATCTCTCATAGAATAGAATAGAATATCAGGGTTGGAAGGGACCTCAGGAGGTCATCTAGTCCAACCCCCTGCTCAAAGCAGGACCAATCCCCAGACAGATTTTTGTCCCAGATCCCTAAATGGCCCCTCAAGGATTGAACTCACAGCCCTGGGTTTAACAGGCCAATACTCAAACCACTGAGCTTTCCCTTTCATTAGTGCCCTGAACCTGCAAGCAGATTTGACTGGAAGCACAGGATCAAGTCCTCTAAAGCCAAAATCAGTTTTGATTCCCAAGCAAACCCACCGCACAATAGACTGTGCTTGGAGGGTAAAATAAAAGTCTGTAAATCTCTTCTCCAACTTGTCATAACTCACTCATTTCATTATCTAAATGTAGACATTTATACTGAAGATGTATTGCCAATGTGTTGGGACGACTCCCTTAGGATGTGCCATGGTGTTTGGTGGATGACCTATTCCTGGAGACATTTGCAACCACACTGGCAATGGACAACCAGGAGCAGGAACAATCCATCACTGACCAGAAGAACGGACCAAGGGCTCCATACTCCTAAATCTACAGAAGTCAAGGGCACTCAAGACCTTGTAGGGTTTGGCCTAAAGTAAACTAAGGTAATCCTTTCCCAGAGGAGGACCCCTCCCAGCTCTTTTTCCCGTGTAGCAATATGGGAAGGGCAGGGCGGTTGTGACACTTTTACATCTGTTTATAACCCCTCCAAATTAAGAATGTGATCCGAAGTGTATTGAACTCAATGGGCATCCTAGCACTGTAGGAAAATATTTTTGTCTGATGCACTAAGCCGTGGGAATCATTCATTTCTCAATTACATTTAAATGATATGTTTTAGCTTTAAACAGTTTAATAGCAGGCTGTGGTTATTTATTCTAGCTGCGTTTACCCTGTGGGTTTATCTTTATTATTTCTTTCTCTCTCTTTAAGACTGGTCCTTGTAGGAACCCTTTGTGCACCAAATGTTTCATTTTCTAGGAGTGTTTACTGATGAGGGAAACATTTCAATAAGGTCGAAGCACACACCCACAGATCTGAGTCCCAGATGAACATGCCTCGATAAGGCCTCGCTGAGGGATACCGTGAGAGAGTAGACCTCAAACTGCACATTTGGAAACAAAGTCTACAAGCCTGCTCTCTGGAGATGACACATTTTATCATTATCATCTAATACATCTGTTACAGTACAATCCAAGGGCCCCTGTCTGCTTCAGAGTGCCATTGGACAGGGCATATACACAAAGGACAGCATGATGGTGTCAAATTTTCTGCTGGTGGAAATTGGTACATCTCCATTAGAACCAATGGATCTGCACCAACGTAGGCCAGCAGACAATTCTGATCTGTCTCGGTCCTGGCCTCGTCATAAGATACAGCAGCTTCTATTATATAGTAAACCATGTCCACTATACAATAGCAAGCCACATCTACTATAGAGCAGATCTATTGACGTCAATAGAGCTGCACCAATTTACAACACCACCGAATTTGCCCCAGCATCTCTGCCCCAACGAGCTTGCAGTCTAAACAGACCAGGCAGCCCTGCAGTAATAGACACGAAACAGAAGCAGTTGTCCCAGCCAACTGTTCCGCCCTTGCTGATCTCCTTTCACTGTACTTACTCCATAGAACTCTCTCCCATCCCTCTATGGTCCGAGCAGGGCTCTGCTACCATCAGAGGAGGCAACTCTCCAAAGGTGAGTTCCTCCCTCCCTCCTGATACCGAATTAAAAAGGTCACCTGCAAGCCTAGCTGAGGGTGCCTGGATTATTTCCCAGTGGTTATGAACATCTCTGTACACTGGAAAGATGGGGCCATTCACATTTTATTTATTAACAAGTAGGATGTGCCTCTTTTACTTTGAAAACTTAGCTCTCTACCTAGGAAGAAAGATAAAAAAGGCCAAGATCCAAGCTATTTAATGATCAGAGTCCGTCAGCTTTGCTGTGTGGTGTCTCAGCAGTTCTCAGGCACAAGGAGCACCTTTTATCAGGCACCTGAAATAGATTGTAGTTTGGGGTTGGGAGATTAAAAAAAAGCATGAATTCAGCTCCATATTCAGTCCCAGTGTGATCTGAAGGGTGATAGGTCTGTGGTTGGCTGGGAGAATGATTTGTTTATTTTTCAGCAATCTCTTCCCAGATGTCTGATTCCTTTTACCTTCTGTTAGGCAGCTGTTGTGTCCTTATCTGCAGATTTCTTTACATCACCGCTTGAAGTAGACACAAGTGCAGGTTATCTCTGTTTAGACTCCCCCTGTGTACAAATACTGGGTTCTTATCATTTTTTTCCTTTGTTGAAAGACAGAATGAAAAAGAAATATTAAATGAAGTGAACATCACACTCTGTCTGCTTCGTGTGAGTCTGAACCTACACTTTTACTGGTGATTCAAGGGATATAACAGAGTGTTGATATTTTCAACGCCCGACATAAAACATCTGCTTAATCATGCTCCTTCCTGTCCTTAGCTATTGTCAGGATGCAGTGAGTCTGGGATACCAATGATGTTCCTAATCACTAATTGCTCTGTCATCAGTTGCATTCTCCCAGATCTTACTCCAGGCTACCATACCTATTCAACTATTGTCATTAGCAGTGGGACAATGGGATTACAGAACCGATGCTACAGAACCACCATGGTGACACATTTTAACATGCCTGCAACTATAGGCCATTTTAATATCATTACGGTATATTTTACCACATGGCAGATGCAGCGTTATGGCACATTTAATGTTTCCTAGCTAGGCAGCTGGTTCAATTTTCTTTGGAGTGTTTTATATGGAAACTTTCTGAGGTACCAATGCAACTTGTGGGCCTTTGTTGATTTGGACACAGCACTCACCAGGTCAAGTAAGAGGCATCAGAATCCTCGAGCTCACAAAGGGATATTGGCAGATCCCCCTGGACCCAAGTTCCAGAGAGAAGACTGCATTTGCCACTCCAATGGGGCTCTATCAAATCACCCGGAAGCCCTCCATGGAGCTCCGGTCATCTTCCAGCAGCTGATGGATCGCCTCCTGAGACCCATACAGAGTATGCTGCGGCCTACTTGGATGAAGTAGTGGTCTACAGCCGGCACTGGGAAGAGCATTTGAATCAAGTGGCGGCAGTCCTTTGGTCCCTGCAAGCCACCTGGCTAGCCCCCAACCCAAAAAAGTGCCAGACTGGGTGGCAAGAAACCATTTATCTGGGATACATCCTGGGGCGAAGCCCACACCTCCTTGTGGGGAAGGTCCAAGCACTGCAGAATGGCCCGCCTCTGACCAGATGCAGCAGTTTCTGGGGCTGGCTGGGTATTATTGACTGTTCATGCTTCAGTTTGTGTCAATTGCGCATCCCTCACCGAACTTCTAACTAAGGACAGCCCACACCGGGTGCATTGGTCACCGTAGTATGAAGACCCCTTCCAAACTCTTAGAGAGACCCTGTGTTGGGAGCCAGTCCTCTTCAGCCCCGACTTCAACCGTGAGTTCCTGGTCCAGACGGACACTTCGGAGGTGGAGCTTGGAGCTGTCCTCTCCCAGGAAGTGGACAGAGAAGAACATCTGATTCTGTACATCAGCCGAAAACTATATAGAGGAAGTTGCCACTTATTCACTCAGCATCACAGACTCCCAACAGCAGCTCCTCTACTCCCTGGCTGGACAGACTGGGCTGCTCAGACAATGCTCTCCCTGCCACCCTGAATCTCTACTAAAGTCTCAAATCTGCAGAGTACTTGTATGGTTCTTGAGATAGCCGAAAGTCTCATGTTTCAATGAAATGCCTTTGTTTACCCATCACATCAGCAAAAGAACGGGTGAACCTGGATACAGTGGCTTGCTCAAAGAACTCCTCAACACTCCGTCTATCTAGCCTACTTCCTGTTAGGTACCTGCAGGGCCCACAAGGTGGCACTATACTGCAGCACCTGTAGTCAGTTATTCATTATCATTCACCATAAAAATACTGATTATTAATTTTTTCACTGGAAGAATAACTGTATGCAATGTTTAAACACACAGTTTAAAATGAGCCGTGATTATGAGTTATAGCTGAGTGCTTTGCCTGGTTTTTTTTTAGTCTACACTTTTCAACCAAGTACTGTATTTTAAACATCCAAAAATCTATATTAAAAAGATTATTAAGGTTGCAAAGTCAAACGTTCAGAACTTAAGAAAAGCCACAACTAAGATTGTACAGACAACCTTAATTCACATCTCCCTCCCCCATGTGTATGCATTAGGGCCCTACCAAATTCATGGCTGTGAAAAACGTGAAATCTGGTCTCCTCTGTGAAATCTGGTCTTTTGTGTACTTTTACCCTATGCTTTACTATAGGGTAAGAGTATACAAAAGTACACAGTGTTTCTCAAACTGGAGGTCCTGACCCAAAAGGGAGTGCAAGGCTATTGTAGGGGGATCGTGGTATTGCCACCCTTACTTCTATGCTGCCTTCAGAGCTGGGCAGCCGGAGAGCGGCAGCTGCTGGCCCGGTTGTGAAGGCAGCGCCGCCACCAGCAGCAGTGCAGAAGCAGAAGTAGTATTGCCACCCTTACTTCTGCACTGCTACTGGTGGAGGCACTGCCTTCAAAGCTGGGTGCCTGGACAGCTGCTCTCCAGCCACCAGCTCTGAAGGCAGCGCATGAGTAAGGGTGGAAATATTGCGACTCCCCCTACAATAGCCGTGTGACCCCCTTTTGAGTCGGGACCTCCAGTTTGAGAAATGCTGATGTAAGGGGTTTACATGTTTATATTTTGTAGTTTTTAAATACATATTCATGCTTTGTTAAAAGACTGAAATTTAAGATTAAAATATCTGAAACCATGAAATTCAAATTTTTAAAATGCTATGACCATGAAATTTACGAAAATGGACTGAGAATTTGGTAGGGCCCTAATTATGATACAGTTTTAATTACATGATCACATACTATTTTTTCCACTGCCTTGTGGACAGGGGGGTTCTGCTCCTTTCCCCTCTGGGAGGGGCAGCAGCATGCGGGGAAAGGAGCAGAACGCCAGCAGCTCCTCCGGCTGCCGTACCGCTCACAGCCCCCCGCCAGGTAACATAGGGTAGGATGGGGAGGAGAGGGGAAGAGCATGGGGGTCCTAGGCTGGGGGTGGCTTGAGTCATGTGAGGGTAGGAGGGGTCACGTGCCCCCCCCCCCAGCTGGTGTGCTCCCCCCATACCGGGAAGAAAATAATTTTACTTGCACCACTGGTGAAGATCCTCCACCAGTCCAACAATGAGATTCAACACCTTTGCCATCTTAAACAACTGAGGCTGTAGAGTGGGTCTCTGCAAGTACCTGGTGTTCTCCTTCCTTTGGGTGGGGGGCAGGGAAGAGTACTCTGATCTTCCTGCAGGAGACCCACACAGATCCAGCTGCCAAAGCCAGCTGGCGGCTGGAGTGAGGAGGACAGGGTGTACTTCAGCCACCTTACTGTACTCTTGGGCCGGGTGGCCACTCTGTTCCCCCTGACCTACAGCCCGAGGGGTCACTGAGGTCATGCTAGGTCACCTGTTGCACCTCCAGGCCTGTGTGGAGGGGCTGACACTCAATCTCATGAACGTCTAATGCCCTGATACTGGGCCCGGAGCGGGTACACTTCTTCCAGCAGGTGTCTGCCTTCCTTGGCTCTCTGGATTCTCGTGAGTGTCTGGTCCTGGATGAGGATTTTAACAACACTCTGGACATGCAGGACTGCTTGGGGACCAAGAGGTGCTTGGCCACTGTGGACATCTTCCAGATGATCATGGACTATCGCTCCTTGGCGGACGTCTGGCGCAACCACCACCCAGACAATGATTCTACCTTCACCTTTGTCCGAGTAGAGGATGCTCAGGCGTGCGGCTGCTGGTTGGAGCGCATTTATCATCCTCGGATCGGTCTCTTGCAGGCCAACTCCTCCAGCATCTAGCCAGCCCTGTTCTCAGACCACCATCTGGTGACCGTGATGGACTCCATCACCTCTAAAAGGCTGGGGCCGGCCTATTGGCATTTCAACACCAGCTTGCTGGAGGATGTGGGCTTTGTGGAGTCCTTCCAGAAGTTCTGGCTGGCCTGGCGAGGGCAGCGGCGCGCCTTTCACTCAGTGCAGAGGTGGTGGGATGTACACCTGGCTCTCCTGACACAACTACAACCAGGCCCAGCCAGCCGGCTCTTCTGCCTTGACTTCGCTTGGGGTGCCAACTGGCAGAGGGATATAGTGATAGAGCAGTTGGAGTGGAAGGCCTTAGAGCTGCAAAAGCATCTGGCCACCAGCCCCAGGGACCCATCCCTCTGCGTAGACTACCGGGAGAAGGGGGAGAAGCTCTGGGTCCTTGGCGACCATTGGGCCTGGGGTGCTGACATTCAATTCTGCATCCACCTCCTTTGGGAGATGGATCACGGCTCCTGCTTTTTCTACTCCCTAGAGTAGAAAGCACGTCACCTGACTCCTGGTGGAGGACAGCGCCTCTCTCATGGATCCAGTGGAAATGTGGGGAAGGGCCTGTGCCTTCTATGCCAGCCTCTTTTCCCTGGATCCGACTGATGCCAATGCCTGTGGGGTCCTGTGGGACAGGCTCCCTATGGTTATCGCGAGTGACCGGGACTAGCTAGAATTGCCTTTCACTCTGGCCGAGTTCTCAGAAGCTCTCCATCTGATTCCCATCAACAAATCCCCGGGCATTGACAGACTGACTGTGGAGTTCTATCGCACATTCTGAGATGTCCTTAGCTCAGACGTTGCCATTGTCTGAGCTGAGTCCTTAGGGAGCAGGGTGATCCCCCTGGCATGCAGGCAGGCCATGCTTGCCCTGCTGCCCAAGACAGGGGACCTCTGCAACCTTCAGAGTTGGTGTACTGTCTGGCTCCTCAGCATGGACTATAAGGTCATGGCAAAGGCCATTTCACTGTGGCTGGGGTCCATACTGGTGGATGTGGTCCATCCTGATCACACCTACACCGTCCCGGGCCAGACTGTCTTTGATAATCTCTATGTGGTCTGGAACCTCCTCCAGCTCGGGTGTAGGGATGGTCTATCATTCACCTTCTGGTCCCTGGACCAGGAGAAGGCATTCAACAGGATGGACCATGGATATCTCCTGGGCACTTTGCAGGCATTCAGTTTTGGGCCCATTTTATGAGCTTTCTCCTGGTGCTGTATGGCTTTGCAAAGTGTCTGGTCAAGCTCAGTTGTGTCTTGACCAAACCCATTGTGACGGATTCGATCACAGAGACCCCCTTGGGACTGTTACCTGATGTGCTGAAACTACCTCTGAGCCCATTTTCTTTGCCAGCTTGGGACTTCAGAACCCTGTCTTGTTGAGCCAGACATGCTAGCCTGCTGCAACACAGACCCAGGGTCTGAACCACGCCCCGAAAGCTGCAGACAGAAACTGACTAACTGAAAACAGCTCAGCAAGTACTCCTGTCTCCAGCACCCAGACATCCAGCTCCCAGTGGGATCCAAACCCCAAATAAATCTGTTTTACTTGGTATAAAGCTTATACAGGGTAAACTCAAATTGTCTGCCCTCTATAACACTGATAGAGAGATATGCACAGCTGTTTGCTCCCCCAGGCATTAATCACTTACTCTGGATTTATTAATAAACAAAAGTGATATTATTAAGTACAAAAAGTAGGATTTAAGTGGTTTCAAGTAATAACAGACAGAACAAAGTAAGTTACCAAGCAAAATAAAACAAAACACGCAAGCCTAAGCCTAATACATTAGGAAACTGAATACAGGTAAATCTCACCCTTAGAGATGTTCCAATAAGCTTCTTTCACAGACTAGACTTCTTCCTAGTCTGGGCCCAATCCTTTCCCCTGATACAGTCCTTGTTAGTTCCATCTCGGGTGGTAACTAGGGGATTTCTCATGACTGACAGCCCCCTTTTGTTCTGTTCCACCCCTTTTATAGCTTTGGCACAAGGCAGGAATCCTTTGTCTCTCTCTGGGTTCCCACCCCTCCTTCTAAATGGAAAAGCACCAAGTTTAAGATGGATTCCAGTATCATGTGACATGTTCACATCTCCTGTGAGATGTCATTACCCACTGGCTGTCACACATGTATACAGGAAGGCTTACAAGTAAACAGAGCCATTTACAACCAATTGTCCTAGTTAATGGGAGCCATCAAGATTCTACACCACCATTAATGGCCCACACTTTGCATAATTACAATATGACTTCAGAGTTACACTTCATATTTCTAGTTTTAGATACATGATACATACGTACAAATAGGATGAACACACTCAGTAGATTATAAGCTTTGTAATGATCCCTTACAAGAGACCTTTTTCATTAAGCATATTCCAGTTACATTATAGTCAAACTCATTAGCATATTTCCATAAAACATATGGAGTACAACGTCACACCCATTAATTAGCTTCAGTTGAGGGGTTCATCAAGGCTGCCCTCTGTCCAGCCAGCTCCATACTATTGCCATCAAGCCCTTCTTCCATCTCCTCAGCAAGAGGATGATGGGATTGGTGCTTCAGGAGACAGATTGTGGGCAGTCCTGTTAGTGTTTGAGTGGCCCAGGGCCTGCAAAACCTGGTGCAGATAGAGGCTTGCCCACTCATCTATTCCGTGGGCTCCTCTGCCCAGGTCAACTGGGTCAAGAGCTCTGACTTGATGGTTGGGGATGAGTGGGCTTCCTCCCACCCTCTCTCCATGCTATCTAGTGGGGCGAAGGTCTGCTGGTCTATTTGGGTATCTACCTTTCTGCCACTTCTCTCTCCCCATTGGAGAATTGGGTCATTCTCTAGGCCAGGGTGGCCGACCAGTTGCAGAGGTGGATTGGGCTGCTCCAATGCTCAATCAGCTGGTGCTCAATCAGCTGTTCATGCTCTGACACCGGTTTAACACCCTGAGCCCACCGCCAGGAACCCTGGGTAGTCTTTAGAAGAAAATCATGGAGTTTTTCTGGCCAGGGCTGCACTGAGTCTCTGCGGGTGTCCTGAGCCTCCCTCTGGAGGAGGGCAGACAGGGCCTGGGGTCTGCATACAAAGCCAGGTCCACGCCTTCCACCTTCAGGCCCTGCAGAGACTGCTTTACAGTGCAGGTAGTTTGGCATAGAACATGATGGTGCATGCCTTCCTGTGCCACCTCCAAGGGCTCCGATATGACCGGCAGCACTTTTATCTCCACACAGAGGCCTCCCCTGAGACATCTCTGAGCTGCCAGTCTGCTACCAGGACCTGGACACTCGTCTCCATGACCAGGTCCATAGCACCTGTTGATGGGGCAAACCTCCTTCTGGAGCCCCTGCTATGTAACCCCAATTTCTGTGTACAGGTGGTGGAGTCCCCCTTGTTTTGGAATTTGGTACCACCAGAGTCAGTTACCTCCTGGACTATGATAGAAGAGACTGGGTGGACCTCTTTGTGCTCAGCCAGCACATGGGTTTGTCCACCTGGTGCATCCCATCTTGTGCTCCAGGAGATCAGGGAAGCCTTGCCTCCTGCTTCTCTTGCTTTCATTGAGTGGGTCCTGCAGGAGGGTGCTCCCTGCCCGCCTCTCACCCCGGCCCTCTGGAACTTGTCATCAGGCCCCCGTCCCGTGAGCTTCCCTGGCAACCCCCAACATGCAACTTGAGCTGGTTGAATGACAACCAGCCAGTCCGCCTCTGAACTGCACCCAGAAAACATCTGTAGACACTCGTACTTCATACTATCCTCTTCCTTGGCTTCATGTCCCACCCCAACACCAAGTGGGGGCACCTGCTGCCATCTAAGGAGGGTGAGGAACCCCAGTGGGCCAGTCTGTTCTCAACTGTGGCCCCACGGCCTGCCAGGGATAAGAGTTGGTGGGTCCTTCATGGAACTGTGACCAGGGGCATGTACCTTGCATAGCTCATAAACTCCCTTGACACCTGTGCCTTTTGTGGTTAGAGGGAGACCCCTGGCGCACATATGCATAAAGTTTGTCAGGTTGAAGCCCCTCTTCCAGCACCTTCCAACACCTCCTTCTGAGGTTCTGGCTGCACTTCTCCCCTCACCTCCTGATCCACTCACACCCCATCCATGGCCCCACAAAGTTGTCAGCCTCCTCCTGGTGCTGGCTAAGATGGCCATCCCTCACACCAAGAGAAGGAATCTGGATCGCGGGGGCGGCGCTTCCATTCCCTTGTCTGATTATGCTTCCAAGCTGTCATAACTATAAAGGGAAGGGTAACAGCTCTCTGTGTACAGAGACTCCAAATCCTTTTACCTGTAAAGGGTTAAGAGGCTCGGGTAACCTGGCTGACACCTGACCCGAAGGACCAATAAGGGGGCAAGATACTTTCAAATCTTGGGGGGGGGGGGAAAAGGCTTTTGTGTGTGCTCTTTGTTTGAAGGGGTGGTTCGCTCTTG
>NW_020664417.1:95630187-95637063 GCF_002925995.2 Terrapene triunguis | reverse complement strand
AAGCTGGTAGATAAGCTTAGAAGTTTTCATGCAGGCCCCTACATTTGTACCCTAAGGTTCAAAGTGGGGATACAGCCTTGACACAAGCGGAGTTCCTCTGGGTGGTGTCCACTGATTCCTCAGATGCCTTTGAGGAGTAGTGGACGCTGTCAGGGGATGTCTGCTTGGTGTCTCCCTCTGGTTCCCTGATTCTTTACCTCTGACCTCACCATTACTCCTGTTTTTTTCCATTTGTTGTCTCCTGTAATCAATTAATGCCTAGGTCCAGTGGTTCCCTCCCCTTAACTGAGGAGGAGGGCCTTTAGGTTTGTTTTGAGGGGGGCAAGGCTCGCCTCTCTCCAGCACTTCAAATAGTGCATGTCTTCCAACTTATTCAACAAATGAAGCAGAGATCCTACGGATAACAGCCTACATCACCACACAACCCTGATTCATCCCCAAAGCAGATCCAGACCGTGCACTCAATGAGGGTGTGGTCCGATGGAAAAAATAGTATTGACAGCACTGGAAACCAGCATCCACACATCCAGTGCAGTATGGAAAGCATCAGTATAAGATATCCCACTGATTAATATTTGTATGGTACTGTGGGGTCAGCCTTCATGCCCTTTTAACCCTTGTCCTGTCTAGTGAGACTGCCAACAAATGTTGCCAATCAGCGTTGGTATCTATAATAAATGGATCACTGGGAACTGGCCCGAGACCAACCTAGTTTGCATCCAGCCAACTGCCAGCTGTAAGATATGAATGGCTTTGGGCCACTATGCAGGAGTTTTTATAGCTGA
The DNA here is from genome assembly GCF_002925995.2 of Terrapene triunguis. Classification (NCBI taxonomy): domain Eukaryota; kingdom Metazoa; phylum Chordata; order Testudines; family Emydidae; genus Terrapene; species Terrapene triunguis. The sequence goes on along the minus strand of NW_020664417.1, from coordinate 95,636,278 downwards.
CACAGCACATTCCCAGAGAGGGTGCTGTAAATAAACTGACAGGGGGGTGGAAATAGATTTATTGAGTGAAGTTGGCCTCTTTCCAGTGTCTTATTTTGTAAATGAAAGGGTCATAAAATCTAACATGCTGGTTGGAAGTTCTCTGATCCAGTGCCTGGATGAAAATTCTGCTGATCATTCTGCCTGATCAAATCCGCTGATGGTAACACATGGTAAATGTGACACATACATGCATGCTGAACAACATTTTGTTCAGAGGGGCTCTTGGGTTAGCTTGTGCCAGCTACATAGATTGCCTTATAGCAGAACAATGTTCAAGTAAAATGATTAACTTCATTAGCCTGCAGTGTTGCCAATGAGTGACAGAGCTCCTTTGAAAAAAGTCGTCACAAAATAGTTTATCACTAGCAGTAAAAGGAAAATAATTAAAAATCGGAAGTTCTATGGCAGGATTTGCATTTGCTGTTGATTTACAGGAGATTATAATAATCGCGAAAGTACATGTTCTGAAAAACCTTGCAATAAGTTATACTCTCGGTGAGGTCTGTGAACTTCAATAGTCTTTAAAGGAGTTTGCACGGGTGTCTCTGACAACATATTTTGAAGACAATGGGGTTACAAAGATGTGTATCTGAAGGCATCATTTAGTCTGCAGAACCTCTGTGTGCTTTGGGTGAGCTTGAGGCATGGCAATTAGAAGAAAATAGCTTCAAAAACAACAAGGAGTCCTTGTGGCACCTTAGAGACTAACAAATTTATTTGGGCATAAACTTTCGTGGGCTAGAACCCACTTCATCGGATGCATGGAGTGGAAAATACAGTAGGCAGGTATAAATATACAGCACATGAAAAGATGGGTGTTGCCTTACCAAGCGGGGGGTCAGTGCTAACGAGGCCAATTCAATCAGGGTGGATGTGGCCCATTCCCAACAGCTGACAAGAAGGTGTGAATATCAACAGAAGGAAAATTATTTTTTGTATAATAAAATACAGCCACTCCCAGTCTTTATTCAGGCCTAATTTGATGGTGTCCAGTTTGCAAATTAATTCCAGTTCTGCAGTTTCTCATTGGAGTCTGTTTTTGAAGTTTTTTTGTTGAAGAATGGCCACTTTTAAGTCTGTTATTGAGTGTCCAGGGAGACTGAAGTGCTCTCCTACTGGTTTTTGAATGTTACAATTCTTGATGTCTGTGACATGGAATCAGTGAAACACAGAGGAATGTGAAACCTGTCATTGCCATTTATAATGTGTCATGTTATCTGCTGCAGCAGAATTTCGGTGGCGTTTTAGAGACAGTCCACAATGTCAATGTGGGCAGCCACGAACCACGACACATGTTATTGAAGACTGCAAAATGACTCCACTTCCTGGAGGTCTTCATGCTGTGAACATTGTTGATAAGAACACTGTGACTTGCCTTGACCGGATTGCATACACCAGATAAATAAATAATGATATATGGAATTCTAGTCCATCTTAATTTATTAAGGAGGAATTTATTAAAGCAAACAGCTGCAAACTATAGACACAGACAAGCAGGCTTCCACACAACTTGAATTCCTGCTTTGTCTCCCTTGTTTACAGGGACAGACCTTGCCTGGAAATCTGTATAGCACACAGAGATCTAGGGGTTGAATAACATATTGCAAGTAAACGTATCTTTGCATACATAGTCACCTTTGAGAGTTAACGTGCACTTTAAAACAATCCTTTGCAACATGCTTTGGAGATGGATTCCTCCTGTCCATGGAAAAGTGGATCAAATATACCTTCCCAAAGGGTGCTTGCTACTAATGTGAACCCTCAGCAGCACTAAACAGGGTTTTGCAATACTCAGTAAGGGTTTGAAACACAGTGGGGTCCCATGAAAAGGTTCAGTCGGGGTAATCCCCATTTTGCGCATTCTATTCCAATGATGAGCGAGTGAATTTTCTAATCTCTGTCTTGCAAGGACGGCGCAAGATCTGCTGCCAAAGCTGAGCAGTCGGGTATGTAATTGGCTCAATCTGTCCCTCCTGCAAGTTGTTCCATTCCTTACCTACAGCCAACTGATTCTCAGAAAAGTGTGAAGGTTTCCATCCCCTTGAAAATGTCAAAGACTGGGTCATATTCTCTGCTGGGCCAGATTCCCCTTGGTGAAGCCATTAGGACACCTGTTACAACTTACTTGTTTTCTAGGCTCAGGATCTGTGCCAGACCTGATCTCAGCGCAGTTTAAAGCAGCCTCTATACGCCATATAAACCACCTCTATTATACAGTACATACGGTGGATACGTAGTGGGATAAATCACTGTATAGACAAGAGTGTGAGGTGTCATGAGTGGCAAAGACAGGAATGACCCAAGGAGCACAGCCCAAAGGAGAGCCAATAAAACCTTTCGATCACTGTATGCTTAGAGTCACCATAGAGGAAAGTGATTTTGAAAAATCCCTTGGAATTAATACATTTATGGGTACTATTGTTTCTAAAGCTGGCTTGCCTCGGTTTCCAGATCTAGGGCTCAGAATGACTGGAATATTCAATTTGAAAAAAGTCTAAAATAGCTTTTTATGAGTGTTATGATTACGGACTGCTACATGGTAAAAGAGCAGGATCCAAATAGTGCCTATATCTCAGGAATGCCTGGAAACTCAGCACATCTCTGGTATGAACTAACTGAAGTGGTTCAAGCAATAGTGGAACTTAAAACGGTCACTAGGTTGGTAAGGTTGTACTATGTTATTTGATCTGCAGTAAGGCCCAGATCCCCAGAGGTGTTTAGGCACCTAACTCCCATTGATTTCTGAGGTTTTAGAAATCCTGTCTCTTGATTTAAATATTTCCAATAAAAATTACCCCTCCCTTAGGAATTTTTCAGAGTCTTGGGCCTGGTCTTCACTACAGAGTTAGGCTGAAGAAAGGCAACTTACATCGACTGAACTATGGAAGTGTCTACACTAAAATTTCGCTCCCACCAATGTAACTGCTCCACTACACCGACTTAATAACTCCACCTCCACGAGAGGCATAGAATCAATGTCAGCGTAGACACTGCATTGCTTACCTCGACTATTACTGGCTTTCAGAAGCAGTTCCACAATGCCCCACACTGACAATACAATCGGTCCAAGTGCTCCTGGTGAGGATGCGCACCGCCAACACAAGGAGCAAAGTGTGGACACGCACAAGCAATGTAATTACTGTGGCGGCTGTATGCTGATGTAAGTTAGGTTGACTTAATTTTGTAATGTAGACATGCCCTCAGAAAATGCCAACAATTTGACCCTCTAATACTTGACATAAATGAGCCCTTTTTTATTTTTATTTTTTCACGGAGACTATATTTAGACAGACAGCCCCTTACAGATATTGGTCTAAATCAGTATTGGATGATAAGGTTCATTTTTATTTACCATCTAACTCTGTTAAGTTTATAACTTTATTCTCGAAATGTACATGAAAGGTGGGAGGTGGAATTTTCTTATTGGCATATAGGTTCTCGAGTTTGGAATTTGAGGAAACAGCTAAGGCTCCAAGGAGTCTTCATCTCTAGAGTAGAGAACACTCTTGCGAGATCCTTACTCTATAGGACATTCTCAAATAATAGAAGATACAATTATTTCAAGAAGAGGTTAGTTATTATTTATCTTCTGAGACTTGCTCTCAGGATTTTCCATCAGCTCTTTCTCAGGTACATTCTAAAACTTTTCATATGATTGACTTAACTGGGTCTCCCAAGTTTGACCCTTCGGGCTCTTCTTCTAAGCCCACTAGCTTTACCGTTCCCCCTTCCCAATGGTGCTTTCTTCTGTGGGAGTCTTGAGACAGAATTCTCGGAGGATTCCTCCCTCCCCCCACCAGCGTTCACAATCTTGGGTGCAGATCACTCCTGAAAATAACCTGGAATTTGGAGATGAATCAAATTCTTACAATCAGGCTGTTGGGTCCATTTCATATATATGACTAGATTATCTGATTTCTTTCCCTCCACTCAGGGAGAGCTTTTGCCAGAACAATTTATGTATTTATCCTGGAATTTATCTGGGTATAAAAATAAAATGAATGATAGGGAGTTTTTTTAATTTTTGAAAACTTTTGATTTAAGGGTTTTATTTATTTATTTATTTTAAACACAACAAACTTGGTTAGCTGAGTCTAAAATCAGTCTTTCCTGGTTTTGAATCCTTTCTCCAAGGAGGAAGCTGATCGTCAAAAAGGGGTCATATATCAGGAGGAATTACCACCTTGGTTTCCTTATGCCTTAAAGGCCAGATTTCACCTTTGGAATCAAAGTGTTAAGGCATTCAGGATTTTTTTTAAAATTCCTAATTGCCACATTTTTGTATTAAATGTTTATCTTCCCCCTCCCCCCCCCCCCATTTCCTCCTTATTTTATTTTGTCATTGTGGGCGCGATTTGATTAGCAAATTGATATAGTAGGTCTAATGTTCCCAAGAGCGTATCTAATTATTTGGGAGATTTTAAGGCTCAAATAGGTCCTCCACTGAACTTAGTAGTAGGGGAAGAAAACAGAGGAGATATTTGAACTTCCCTTTTGAAATTCTAGACATCAGGTGATTAACATCTCTAGACAAAAATTAATGGTTTTATTACATATATTTAATCTTATACTGGTAAATGGAAGATGGGCAGGAGATAAAGAAGGACATTTTACCTATATTTCTTTGACTGGTGGTAATATTAATTATATTATTATCCCTATAATTAATTGGTTCTTCTATATGGATTTCTCTATACTTTCTCACCCAGACAGTGACCATCAACCTCTCTGTATAATTATGACTCCGTTTTATTTCCAATTGGTGAAGATGCTCTAATTATTCCTTTGGAACAATGTGGTTGTAAAAGACTAAAATGGATGCCAGCCATTCGTGACGAATTATCTGTAAGATTGAAGGACTCTGATGTTAGATTTCTCAGAGATGTAATTATTAAGTCAGATTTCTTCTCAAATTTGTAAACCATAGGAGTTGCTGGTAAAGTCCTTACAACCACTTGTCTCTAAACAAATGGATTTTAGTTTTAATTATCCCCCTATAAAGACACACTCACTTGATTTGATGCGGATGAAGGAAGAGTCTGTTCTAGCACATATAGCTAATAGGATAAGACTCAAGCCCTCTCCAAACCTACTTTGGGATGTAGTAGCTGCCAGAAGATCATAAAGATTTATTATATCACAAAAAGCAAGAATCTCTTAGATCTTTGGAAAAAGATTTTGAAGAAGCAGCTAAAGGATTTGTGGGGCCCAGCTAATGGGAACTGGCAGCTTTGCAAGTCTCTGCCATGATTATGTATTTAAATATTTGTAAGCCCTGGGGCCTGCTGCTTCGGAGAGCAGGGAGTGCCCGTGCTGCCATTGGTTGGTGAAAGGGGAGAAAAGCATCCCAGAGCTGCTTAGGAATTGCAGACGGGCAGCGAGAGCGCTCTCCGGTGGCATCTGTTGGAGAGCAAGGAGAACGGAGTGAACGGGCCAGGCATCATTTGCCTTTTAGTTACATGACAGTTTGGGGCATTTTGGTTAAAGTACAGTAAACTTTAGAGTGGGGGGGCCATAAAATGCAAGAGACCTTGTTGGGAAATGCTAGGACAAGACATCAACACTGAAGTGCCTGGGGTCACCATGACCGACAGTTTGAGGCACAGTTTGGTAAGGGAACATGGTCAGCACTAAGGCCTGGGGAGAGAGGAAAAGGTTCTTGCCTATTGTGGGGAATGCCTCTCTGGCTGTGAGGACTCTGTGAAGGGCCCTAGACACCACAGATCCCTCTCCTTTCAGAGGGCCAAGACTGATGGAAAGCGGAAGAAGCTCTGCGGTGACGGATAGCTCAGGGCGGTGGTGGCGGCAGCGTAGTGGTGATGGATGGCTCAAGGGGGTGGCGGGAGCGGGGTGGTGACGGGTGGCTCAGAGGGGTGGTGGGAGCGTAGTGGTGACAGATGGCTCAGGGTGGTGGTGGTGGCAGTGTAGGGGGGATGGATGGCTCAGGGTGGTGGCGGAAGCGGCGTGGTGATGGACGGCTCAGGGGAGTGGCGGGAGTGTAGTGGTGACGGATGGTCAGGGGGGTGGCGGGAGCATAGTGGTGATGGAC